>NC_056738.1:470543740-470641240 GCF_019279795.1 Protopterus annectens | reverse complement strand
TTATGGGAGAGTAGACCGCATGTGGCTACTGCACAATCTCCATGGTGGAATCCCTACTTGAGATGAGAGATCATTTGGCTCAAGGAGACACAGTCAAATGCGGGTGTGTTACATGTGACTGTGAATGATGAACATATTTATTTATTTGACATTTGTTTAGTGAGAAAGTCCGACTGGGCCAGAAACTGCCCATTTTCAGTGGAGGCCCAGGAAGAAAAGCTCCACAATCACAATCTTTCAAAAGTCAAGTACAGACATTTGAAATTACAAAGTATCATGTTACACTACAAAACATAAGATTGAAAAAATGTTGTAATGAGAAAAATGTAGAACATATATTTCATAGTAGAGTGCAATGAAAAAAACAATAACATGAGTTGGAGAAAATATCTGAGGAAAAACTCAATAGTCATATTATTTGTTACATAGATTAGTATGTGATATGGACAGACATATCAGAATTCTTCATGGTTGTGGCAAATTTAGGAATGACTGGTCTTGAGTTGAATTCTTCCCTCTCCAAAAATGATGCCAGGTATAAAAAAATATAATTGACTTTGTCAACTGATTCAGTAGTTGGCATCATTCTAGGAGGATCCAGTATGGATCAGCACGGGATGACATGTTCACCAGTCCAAATTACTTTGCAAAGGATGGCCTGCGCTTCTCATTCCATGGTTTCCACATATTGGCTAAAGCATTTGCTGCCCCTGCAGAGCCTTTTTATGCACAGTCTAGTCACACAGACATGCCAGTGGAACAAACATATCTAACCTAAAACTGGATCACATTAAGAGGGTTCTTTTCCATGCTTGAACAACAAATTGCCCAGCTGCTGGACTTTACCAGCTGCTCTCAATTTTTTATAGTTGTTTTTGTTTTAAACAAATTGCCCAGTCTTGAGGCTGAACAGCATTCGGAACTCATCCGTGTTTGCATAATTACTGAGACGTGTTTTAAGTGTAAAGAGAGCACTCTCTAAATATCCTGGGTTCCATGCCTACTGCACCTTCACACTTAGTAATTGTGGTGGTGTCTCCATATTTGGTAAGGACCATATCTTGTCAAGGCTGATTCCCAGAGACCCATAAACTGAACTTATTCAACTCCGCCCTAAACAGAGCAAACTGTCATCTTATATCCTGTTACAAGATACTATGTCCGCAGATAATCATGCACGATTCCTAAATGTGTTTAACGAATTCCATAGTAACAAGAATTCCATTATTTTTGGACACTTTAACTACCTGTTAATAAACTGGGGCACTTACATCTCTAATGTAGGGTATACACAGAAGCTCTTAGATTTAATAAACAAATCCTCTCTTGAAGATATAGTTAACAAACTCACGAGAGGACACAGTATTCTTAAACTAGTCCTTACAAGTACAGCCAGCCACCTCATGCACTATTCCTCTAGTACCGCCTTCCTCGGTTCGGACCATAAACTTGTGACCTTCACCTTCAAAATCTCTAAAGTACCTGCCTCAAATATCTAAGAATTTAAGGACTTCAACATTCACTCATGGGAACAACAGTTTCTATGTGACACAACAGCTAGCTTCAGAAAAGAGTTCTATACCCATGTAGATAAATGCACAGAGGTGGAAGTTCCAAGAAGAAAAAAATATATAACAGAAAGTTCAAAAACAAACCATCTTGGTGGTCTTTCAACATAAACACATTTTACAATAAAAATAAAAAAAAAAAAAACTTAAATTTTACAGCAGATCCAAAACCCTCATATCAAGGACAGTATCAGAAATATCAATAAACACTTTGAAAAATATTGTTAGTAATACTAAGGCTATCCATGAATTTAGGTTAGCATCTGAAGTTAAGGATATTTACAAGTCCTTTAGCTGTTAGAAAGCTAAGGAATAACATGCAACATTGCTCTGAACTTATTCAAAATGGCACCTCCCATTCAGACCCAATAGACATTGCCAAAACACTAGCAAACAAATTCAGTGCTAATTTTACCCCATGGACTTCTACCTAAATTCCACATATACCTGAATCCTTAAACCTCTTCTTATCACAAAGGAAAGCGTACTGAAGATACTTTCTAAGGTCACAAATGCTTCTTGCATGGGACTTGACAATACACTCAGTCATTTAATAATTAGTGCCAAATATGTCCTAACAATGCCACTTCTCATATTCTTTAACCTTTGTCCCTGACATCTAGCATACCCTTTTATAAGGGTGGTCCTATCAATGACCCCAGAAATTACAGACAGATCAGCCTGATGAGTTCCGTCTGTAAAGCTATGGAATGAATTGTAATGGACCTCATAAACTATGACATCAGAAATCTCATTAGGCTTGTCTTCCAGGAGGTTGAATTTCCTAATGGAAGATCCTGCCTAATAAATTTGGTTAACTTCTTCAAGAGGGTCACACAGGCTTTCAATTATGGCTATGCTGTTGACTTGGCATATCTTGACCAGGGCAAGGTGTTTCATACCATACCATGTGCCGGGGCTGTAAGATGAACACTTTAAAACTAGATATCTATGATTAAGATGGATAACAAACTGTCTAATAGACAGAACCCACACTTTGTAAGTGGCAGGTGGCTCATCAGATGGTATGAAGGTAACCAGTGGTGCTCCCTAGGGCTCAGCACTGCACTCCATCCTTTTTGACATTTACATTTCTGATTTCCAAATTGGAAACCAGGATCTCTGGTTAACTAAGCTTGAAAATGACTGCAGACTGGAGCAATTGTCTAATCTCCTGGATACCCAAGCCTTTCAGTAAGAACTTATATTTGTAAATACCTAGTACATTGAAAATAGGCTCAAATTACATGAAAAAATGGCAGTATTTTCCCCTTCAGTTTGATTGACCTAACCCTCCTAGAAAAAGGGGGTATAACTTGAGTGAGAGGGGCCAGCAAGGCATGAATTGACAAAATACTCAATTTCCTTGAAATTCCTGATTCTTATGATACGTGTGTGTGTGTGTGTGTGTGTGTGTGTGTGTGTGTGTGTGTGTGTGTGTGTGTGTGTGTGTGTGTGTGTGTAGTGTCATAAATGCATTTTTAGAAAGAAACAACAAAAAGAACTAAGAAATAAAATAAAAAATGCCAAGCCCACCAATGTCCAGCTTCAGATCTTTTTTCTGCAAATTATTTTGACATTACATTCCTTACAGTGAACACTTTTGTTCAAATCAGGACTTCATCTGCTCGTTTTACAAACATTCTCATCATAATATACACACACACACACACTATATATATGTGTATATATATATATATATATATATATATATATATATATATATATATATATATACAACAAAGCCTTGAATGTTTGACCTGCCTGCAGAGTAATGTATGGAAATTGCTGCTCCTAGCCTGGTATACAACCAATAAATGAATAAGAAGTAAAAACCAATCAAAGCAGGCCAAGAGTTCAAGTTCACCAATCATTCCATTCATCAATCAGGGCTCACAGGCCTGCTTTAATGTTAAAGTCAAACAACTAATAATTGTAGGAGATACTACTGTCACAGTAAATCTGCATACTGATTCAATATCCACTAAGGACACACTCATTACCCATGATCTATTCACAGTATTCTCTGTAAATGTGCTAACTTTAATTTTGTATTGTGTCTTGTGAATTGCACCATATACTGAACTAAATACATCAAAAACTAAGCATATGAGATTTGGGATTCAAACTGAAAGGTGAACATTTAATACAGCACACAATGATTGAAACTGTAGATCCATTTAAGCACCTGGGTATATCAGTAGATCCAGCTTTTTCTAATCAAATCAACCAACTGGTTAATGATAGTTATAGAACTATAGGTTGTATAAAATATTTATAAAGCCTAGGAAATCAGACATGAAGAAGTCGTTGTTTGTTAATTACATTAGACCCAAACTTGTGTATAGAATAACAGTATGGAAACTTATAAGAAAGCAAGCATGAGTAAACTGGAAAGATACAGTGGAAATATACCAAATACATCCACGGACATGAAAATATAAGTTATTACGAACTACTAAAATATCTGAACTTATACAGTGTCTCTTACAGATATCTAAGAGGAGATCTTATTCAGGTATATAGGGCATTTAGAGACAACTACCTCTGGGAATGTTTGGGTTATCAAAAGTAGTAGAGAATCATTAGACAACCTATGTAGAAAATTCAACAGGAATGAGAAGTGTACTAATTGGTTCTGAGAGCAGTTGATGTATGGAACAAACTACCAAATTAAATTAAAGCAAGCACTAGTTTAGATATTTTTAAGAATGGCCAGGATACTTATTATGGGAACAACTGTTTTGGTATATTGGCAAGCTAGAAGGGCATTAATGTCCATGCTCGAAATATTTGTAATGTATGTATATATGTATATGTATCACCTAGATTGCATCTGAAAATGATCTTTGTAAACAGTCCACCCACCTAAATATATAAAGATGAAGCAGAGCAAATACCACAGGAGAAAAATAATAGAAGCACAGTGAACTCAAAGCAGGAGTCATCACATTCAGCTATACAGAATGATGTCTCTCTAAGTTTCACCATTACATAATGGTTTCTATAATACTTTCTGGTTCTGTCCTATTTCACTGCTAAACAGGCATTCTCACATCCATCACACCCTCCCTGGTTATCAGAAATGTAGTAAGCTTTTCAAAAAAGGCATTTATTCCATTTATTTTCTCAGTGCCATCATGGCAAATGCATGCCAATGTGGAGAGAAGGCATAGGGGAGAATGTTATACCCACCAGTGACTCACTACAGGAATAATGCAACATCAGAGAGGATGGTGGTTAGTTAACTGTTAGACCTCTACATTACCTTTTTTTTTAAATTGAAGACAGCTCCATTAAAAAAAAATGATACACATATACACACACTAACTGCACAGTACAGTTTTACTCACATAAACCCGTCTGAATCCATTCTGTACTCTGATGTACAGTTCCATCCTGTCCAAAATAAAGACAAGTGTCCCCGAAAGCACTTGGTACCCAGTGCTTAACATGGCCTGGTAATTCTGAAGAACCGTCACCTAGTGGAAAATGGACAGAAGAATAAACATTCTGATGAATCCACGGTAATGTCAACAATATGCACATCTCAACAACTATACAAACCGCAGGATCCTGAAATACAGTTTGATATAAATCACTGCCATTAGACTATGACAAACCTTTCAGCAGTGGTACATTTGCAGGAAATATTCCAAAATGTAAATACATTACTTTAGTTCACCTTCCTAAATGTGGCAATTCTGCTTCTTGACAGTTTATCTACACATTACTACAGTATCTATTATTTTCCATGAGCCCAGATGTGGGTGATTACCTAATGTGGGTCTAGTCTGAAATAAGTACAGCACTACTTTTCAGCATATTAAATGACATTTTGTCTGATTATTTCTAGTGCATGCTTTCTTAATCTAAGATCAATGCTCAATTCAAAGCTGCAGGAATGAAGTAAAAAAGAGATGCACACATTTAGATGCTGTAATTTACTGGCAGTCACTTTAGAACTGTCAGAAACAGTTCTCACAGCTCAGCTATCTCCAAACAAAGTTGTTTTAATGAGAAATCCGTACAAAGAAAAATGCTTTTCAAGTTGATGCAACCTAAGTCATGTTAGAAAGTACAACTAGAGGTGTTCCAAAAATATAAAGACGTTAGTAGCTGATGAAGGAAGACTTGTCTTACAGTATAAAACGCAGTGACATATCTTTACAGCTGTGTAAACAAGTTTATGATACTGCGGCTGACATGCCTGCCAAAGATTGATATGCTGATACAAGTGGCTACTTATACTGCTTATCAGCCTTTTCAGGAACAAGAACAATGTACTTAATGATCATTTATGTTCCAAAGGGTCTGTCGGCAATTTGAAAATGTAGAAATCAGACAGGTAATGCAAAAAAATGTATCCAGTTAAGTTCAAATGCTTTTAGGAAATTTTACCAAAACAGTGATACCTCTTAACGTTCCATATTTTCACAGAATGTCCAGATTTTTGCCAAATATTTTAGGTCTGTTTCTCATAAAATTTGTAGTTTTCTGAAAAATCTTTGAGGATTGAAGTCACTAAATAATGACAGACATTTGAGTTTTAGACTCCACATCCTTCAGAAAATTCATGCTAATACAAAACCCATTGTTCTAGTAACTTTCTAAGTTTCTAAGAGCAATATTTAAAGTTTCTCCCTATTTTTGGGCCTTTGTCCTCCCATTATTTTAGGCCTTGACTAGAGTTCTTACTCTAAGAAGTTAAGTGGTACGAATACAAGCTGCTGAAGCTCTAGCAGCATACTCAGGCCTGAGGAGCATTATCTTTCATTTATATTACATACAGTATCTAGTAATATACAACATGCAGATGATACAGACTGATGGGCTTAAACTTTGTTTTTCATCTCCATCCTTACTTACAATATTGTAAGAGGGCACTGATGACTAAACACAGATATTTTCATAGGTACCAACCTCTGTGCAATCTACTCTTGCAGTAACTTTCAGAATCAAATTATTCTTAAGTGTATATTCAGCTCTTAACAGACAAGAAAAATAAACTGAATGTGGGGAAATAAAGACATAGCTTCCCTACTGTTGTTCAAGTTTATACTGGATGAGGTTTTGACTCAGGTGTATCTACCATATTCTGCTGGTAGATACAGCTGGCACAGATTCAAAGTTCTTTGGGGGTTTTCTTTTCCTTCATGGTCATGTGCCCATGCAGTTTTATGCATAGGTAAGGGAGAGATGAAGTCTTCCATTTGACTGGTGTGGGAGAGAGGTTTGTCTCATTCATCTGGCAGAAGCTTCACCTGGTAGTGTCATCCAGACGAAACGTCAACCACTTTAACTTCATTAAGAGGTAGTGAAAGCATACAGTTCCAATATTCCTTACCTGATTTCCCAGGACAGAGACCCAAGTTCATTCAGTGGGAAATAAATACTTAGAGTGGTTCAGTAAGGAACATGGACTGATGCAGCGGCAGGGTACTGCTCTCTGCTGTAGTGTTGATAAATCAATTCTGTAGTGAGTTTGTAGTATCCAAAAGGCAGATACAACTTTCTCAGCTAACCCACTTGAAATAGTAGCCCAAATTCAAGAATCGGTGAAGGGAAAAGAAGAGAAAAGTATTTCATCTTTGGTTGTTGACACAAACCTCTGAAATGATTCAGCTAGTTCCTGGAAAATCTAAGTTAGAGTTGTGGAGTCATGTGACTCACCATCCTCCTCACCTGATAGCATGCTACAGGATTCTGGAAGAAGCCACAGCAGACAACACAGCAATGAGACAAGGAGAAGGGTGTCCCAATGGTGAGAGCAAGGAAAGATAAAAGCAGTTGGATGTCACACTAACTTTGTCTGCAAACATAGATGTCATATTGACTTTATCTGCAAGCACATGCTTAGGGACAAATTTTCTGTAGCAAATGCTTTAGGGAAATAACTTTTCTTGCAGCTTTACTTGCAGATATTTCCATTATAATGTACTACAAAAAGTGTAAAAATTAATTTAACATAAGCAGGAGTGGAAAGTACCCAAAAATATGTACCAGAGTATAACAGTATAGGTTGCAGGTCAGTACTACTAGCCATCTTTGTACATCTAAAAACATGGACCTGCACCCCACATATTCCTCACTTGGTACTCTGCCAGATTAAGATTTACTCTTCAAGATCCTCCATTCCACTCATCACCTAACAAACCAGGACCAGTCTTTAGATGTGCCCACCAAATTTTAAAACATAACAATAAAACAAGTCACATAAATCAAGGGCTTCTCTGGGTAGAAGCATGCATTTTTTTCTCATGCCAGTTTTATTTACAGCATTATTCATGCAAAATACACCATATACTACTACAGCCTTAAGAATGAGTTTTAATGCCACTGTGTATTTCATGTCACATTATCTCATTTGCTGCAACACATGATCTTAGTAAAGACCTCATGGAAGCTGATATCACTCATAGAATTCATGATGATTCAGGATGGACACCTCTACAGAATGTTTCTCTCTGCAGAGTAAAGGCAGAATCATTACAAATATCAGGTTAATAATGTTAACTAAATAAAGAATATGAAAACATAAACACCGTACATATGTCATTTAAAATAATCATGATAAACACTATAAATGTTAATAAAGTGTCAAAAAATAATATGTTTCTGAGTCATTTAGCAGTATGTAGTATAGGTATATAATTTGAAGTTCAAAATGGTAAGTAACCATTTAGTGAGTCCCGAAACACGCAGACTGAACAGCTGAAAAATGGAATTACATATATTAAGTCTGCGATGGCCATTTCTTGGAATATTCCCTATTCTGTAAGGTATGGTGATCTTTGAGTTTTATATATATATATATATATATATATATATATATATATATATATATATGTGTGTGTGTGTGTGTGTGTGTGTGTGTGTGTGTGTATATATATATATATATATATATATATATATATATATATATATACACATACATACATACACAGACACATAGTGGATATAAAAAGATTACACAGTCCTGTTAAAATGCCAGATTGTGAGGGCATCTCTTGTGCACAGCCCCCTTCAGGTCACTTCATAGATTTTCTATTGGATTTAGGTCTGGGCTCTGGCTGGACCATTCCAAAACTTTTATTTTCTTCTGGTGAAGCCATTCTTTTGTTGATTTTCATATATGCTTGAGGTCATTGTCATGTTGAAAGGTGAAATTCCTCTTCATCTTCAGCTTTCCAGCAGATATCTGAAGGGTTTGGGCCAAAAGTAACTGGTATTTGGAAATGCTCATAATTCCCTCCACCTTGACTGAAGCCCCAGTTCCAGCTGAAGAAAAGCAACCCCAAAGCATTATACTATCACCACCATGCTTCACCGTGGGGATGGTGTTATTTTGGTGATGCAAACTGTTGTTTTTGCGCCAAACATACCTTTTGGAATTGTAGCTAAAACGTTCAACCTTGGTCTCATCAGACATTTTGCCACATGCTTTTGGAAGACTTGATGTATTGTTTTGCAAATTTTAGCTGGGCCTGGATGTCTTTCTGTGTAAGAAAAGGCTTCCATCTTGCAACCCTACCCCATAGCAAAGACATATGGAGAATATGTGAGATTGTTATCACATGCAGTACACAACCAATACTTGCCAGAAATTCCTGCAGCTCCTTCAGTGTTGCTGTAGGTCTCTTGGCAGCCTCCCTGACCAGTTTTCATCTTATCTTTTCATCAATTTTGGAGGGATCCAGTTCTTTGCAACATCACTGTTCTCCCATATTTTGTCCAGTTTTTGATGACTGTCTTCACTGTGTTCCATGGTATATCCAATGTTGTGGAAAATGTTTTGTACCCTTCTCTTGACTGATACCTTTCAACAAGGAGATCCCTTTGATGCTTTGTAAGCTCTCTGCGAATCATGGCTTTTGCTGTAGCAGACAACTGAGTAAATGTTAGGAAAATCCTACTAGGACAACTTAACTTTATTTGGGGTTAATCAAAGTCTCTTTAATTGATGGCAGGTATGTACCCAAGAAGACTGAATAATTAAATCAAAGGGTGCTTCAACAAAATATTAGTTTAAGGGTGTGCACACTTATGCAACCAGCGTATTGTATGTTTTTTATTTTTTATATTTTTCCCCTAACAGATTTATTTGTTTTTCAACTGAATTGTACGGCTTATAGGTCACATTAAAAGTAGGAAAAGTTTTGAAATTATTTATTGTGGTCTCATTTTTTATATCACAAAAACCTGGCATTTTAACAGGGGTGTGTAAACTTTTTATATCCACTGTGTGTGTGTGTGTGTGTGTGTGTGTGTGTGTGTGTGTGTGTGTGTGTGTGTGTGTGTGTGTGTGTGTGTGTGTGTGTATATATATATATATATATATATATATATATATATATATATATATATATATGTATAGTTTGGGGGCTGTGGGGGTGCAGGGGGGGCTTACTCCCCTGCAAAATAGAAGTTTAAAGGAGAACGGCATTGTTCAAAATTCGCACTTCTGGGTTTTCAGTCCTTTCTTTTTCATTTTTTGGCACTTAGCATTTTGAGAACCAATATTTCAATGGGGAACTGTTCAAAATCAATTGATTTTTTTTAAAGTGAAAGCTAATGTTTTATTTTTTACTTGCAAAACATGAGAAGCTCTCAGATAATTTTGCTATTTTGAAGAAAATTAGGGCAAGCCACAGGCACCAGGAATTCTTTTGCTGCAGCATTACTCATCAGAGAAGTGTAAGCATTGGATCTGTGAATTCTGTTAGTTCTTCAGTGGAAGTGGAATAGTTGACAATCATTTCAAGATACAATGTGCAATGGTTCAGCAAACTGCAAAAAAGCTTTCAAGATGCTTTACACTTTTACCTTTCAACAAGAGGAGAAAGACAAAAAGATCAACAAAAGAAAAACTCAGAAATTAATGTCATATTAGAAAAAATGCTACTTATTTATCATTTTGCTTAGTAAGAAATCAAGGCTAAATAATTAATCTGTAGACTGTAAATGTTGTGAATTGCATGACTCTTATGAAACAGAATAGTCTGTGGTTTAGAAAATGATCTGACAAGAGACAAGGTCCCAAGTGAAGGTGACAAAGCTGATATGTTCTAACGCATACCTAAAATAATTAACTTGAGATATAGAAGTGTGTAAGATAAACTCTGAGACAAATAAAGTAAAATGAAACAAGAAGTGGAAATGCTCAAAACTGGCAAGAAGTCCAAGAAAAATAGGTGTGTGGTGCACAGGAACTGTGGCAAAGCTGTAATTCAAGCATTGTGCACTAACTACAGCATAAATATAACAGAAAAAATGTCTAATATTTAATCAGCTCAGTGGAAGTTGTGCTAGAATAAATCAAACTGTAAAGATGTTTGAAAGAAAAGATGATAAAAGCAATTGTCTGTGAAGTAACCAAAGAAAGAAACAGTGCAATATGAATGCCAAATTAGTGACAAGAGAAACTGAGAGTTAATAAATATTAAATGTAAACTATATAAAGGTGCTAAATGCAATACATAAAAGTACTTTTAAACATAAGGGCTGAAAGGTACTGAAAATACACCACTGCACATTAGAGACATGACATTAAGTAGAGCCACAGTGCAAAAAAACTATTGAAATGAGAATACAAATCTAAAAAAGAATATAAGAAAATGTGGTCACTGCTGTGAAGCAGGACAAGATTAGTATTTGTTTTTATCCACAAGACATGAATAAATTGCTCAAAAGAGAGCATTACTTGCTGCTTATGGATAAAGAAGTGGTCTCAGTTATGTCAAATGATAAATTACTATCTATATTGGATATCGGCAAGGGATTCTAGCACATAAATCTAGATAAAGAAGTATCTAAGTTGTGTACATTTAAAATGAAATCAGGAAAATACAGTGGCATAAGACAGTAGTTTGGTATCTTATCAGCACCCAGAGGTACTTCAAAGAGTTGTTGTACAAGCAAGTGGTGACTCTGACGATGCCAAGTACATTACTGACAATCTTTTAATGTGTGGTTAGACAGAAGAATATAACAGATTGGTTTGCAGCTGCCGAACAGACTGAACAGTAAGTTTTAAACTGAATAACAGCAAATGCAAAATAAGCACAAGTCTGAAGTATAGGGATCATATTCCAGTGTCAGAAACACTAAAGCTAGATTCAGAGAAAGTTGCAGTAGTAGTACAAATGTCATATCCCGAAGACAAATAGACACTTTTTTAGGGATAATACAGTATATTTTACTATCTTTGTCTTCCATACATTTCAGAAAGCTGTTTCTTAGAAATCTGCATAGCAAACTATATCCAAGGAATGTTATCATGTATGGGAAGAGTTTTGAAATACTTTTCAAATGCTATGGTGTAAATAAGATGGCTGTGCTACAAGTAGTGTAGAGGTGTGACCTTACAAGAAAACTGACTAGTCACCTACAGGTCATTTGATGATGCACAAAAGAGATCTCTGTTCAAACTAGCAGCACGGTAGAAATGTGAAAAATTCAATGGATATATTTAAAGCAAAGAAGTACTGGTAGAAACTGAGCTCACATCCTTGCAAATTATATTCAGAAGGTCTTTGTACAAGACACCTCTGAAATTGCAGAGAAAGTTACTCGGTCTGCAGAAGTATGACATCAAAGTAAAATACACAGCAGTTGACACTACAAATAACAGATATCTGAATACAATGTGATTTCCAGAGCATCATGAATATTTGTCATAAAACATACGTACAGATTCATTGGTTAATACTGCAGTCACCAATGTAAGCTCTACATAACAGTGACTGTTTTCTATAGCTGAGCTCATAGGGCTTGCATTTTGTAAATGAAAAAGGGATAAAATTATATTATGGCCAATAAACAGGTTTATTAAATGGTTCTGTCATATTATTTGTCTTACAAATTTGTCCCGTGGGTGTTTATCAAGCAAAAGATGGTTATGAAATTTACTTCACCACTTTGTTGGGGTACATTATTTTGTTACTCATAAATTCCTTGCCATTCTATAAATAAATTTGGTTGTTTAAAAAAGATGGTATCTGGTAGGACACAATACTTTAGGGTGAGCACTTATCAGCGGAATGTAAGCACTTATCAGAGGAATGCAACAGAAACATGACATTTGAATGCCAAATACTAAGAGAAGAACAGGCATATAGCACATAAGAAAAACACTAGACAAGTAATCATAGGGACCACAGGGAGCTAAGACATGTAGAATGTTACCTAATATTGCCCTCCCCCAAAATGAAGCAGGGTCATACATGAGACTCCTGGTATACACTTACGTATATCTATCCAATCATCAAGACAAGCTTTCAAGGCAGACAAAGTAGTACTTGTTCTGTAGTGATGATTTATTCTATAAGCTGCAAATACATTGAGCTAGGAACCTACCTCTCTACAGAGTCTTGTTTATTTGTTGGTGTAAATTTAGGTCCCTAGTATGGATGTTTCTACAGCCACTGATATTGTGAAAAAACAGGAGGTCAACTAGGACTGGGTCTTTCATGGCTCAAAAGGTGAGACACAGGATACCTGAAAGCAGCCAGCAGGCTACTATTTATTTATTTATTTTTATTTTACATTTGTTGACCGGGCTAGTCTAGCTGGATATATTTTCATTTACACAGAAATACACATAAAAAGAAAAACATACAATCAAAAAGCAATATCAATAATAACAAATGGCAATATCAATGTCAAAATAGAAACTTAATTAAGAAAATATATCAAAATTATAGTAACAAAGATTCATGTTGCAGGATGAGATGACAGTGAGAAAAATATAGTGTGACAAGTCATTGAACAGAGAGAGTTAGAGGTTAGCAAAAGGGTAAATATCAGAGAAAGAGGGCGATAACACTAGAGGTGGGTAAAAAATGGAAGCCATCTAAGAGAGAATGTGAAAACAGTAAAGGGCAAAGAGCAAAAAGACCTGCTGGATATTGGAGGAAAATTTGAGGAGGAGGATAACAGATGTAGGTAGGAAGATTAGTCAGGCTTTACAGGAACAGAGCCAATGACTTTGGAAGTAATTCTTAATTTCTTGTTTGAAGAGTGGTAGAGAGTTATTGACTTTTGTAAGACAGTTTCCAAGAGTTAGAGAGAGATGAGAGAAGAGATTATTATAAGAAAAAAATTAAAAAAGAGAAGAGGGGTGTATTGGGCTGGTAGAGCAATTTTGTGGGCAATGTTGAGTTGGGGAATAAGCAAAAGGTTTTGAAATTCGTGATGTGTTCTATAAGGTTGCCAGTAGCAAATCTGGCAATGTTGTAATAGGATGAAGGTTGGTAAGATTGGAGAAAGAGCAGTAGAGTAGAGAGATAGGTGGGGAGTGGGGTTGTGGCTCTGGGAGAGAAGCAGTTAGATAGGGTTTCTATATAATATAGGGACCCCATTTTCTGTTTACTAATTTAATAGTGTTGTTAATGTGTTGATTCAAGGGGTGGGGACCAAGCCATGTTTCAATAGTGTTGAAGATGCTTTGAGTAAGTGAATAAAGTGCTGAAGAGAGAGATGCTGCAAAAAAGGGTGGAGAGTCATCAGCATATTGTATGATGGTTGCTTGAGGAGTTGCTAGAACTGCTTGTTGTCTATTGCTAAGATAAGATGTAAACCATTTAATGGCAAGGTTGTGAAAGAAAGGGATGTGAGTATATTGATTAATATGGAGTGGTTAACCCATGTCAAAAAGCTTTAGAAAGATCAATAAATAGTGCAGAAGAATTGTTCTATTTATGAGAAAAAATAGGATATGCGATTACTTTTTGCAGCCTTTGGAGAAAAAAGAGAAGGAGGTTATCAGGCAGTAAAGAATAGGTTGAAAGCATTAGCAGTTAGGTGAGGGGTGTCTGGGTCTGCATTAAGCAGGCTAGGTGTTTTAGCTGTATCTGGGGACAAGAGTTTATTTACTGAGGACCAGAAGGCCTTTGGATTGTTATGATGAGTCTGTTGAAGTTTGCAATAAAAGCTTTTTTTTGTCTGCAATTATAGCCTTTACTATCTATTGCAACAGTTAAAGCACTGAAGGCTTTCAAGTTTGTTGGTTAGAAATTGTCGAGGTTTTTTCCAGTTGAGAGAAATACTTGGATTTGTACATACTAAAGAAGGCATTGTATTCGATGATGTGTCTGATACAGGAAAAGTACAGTAGTTAAGATGACTTTGGAATCTTGAAGATATTTCACTGAAAATTAACTGGACCAGATAGAAAGATGTCCAAATTACGGTGGAAACATGATGATCGAATTAGAGAAAGTCTGTCATGACTGTACTTATAACTGAACATGCAAACCATACACTCTAACAGAAATAAACAAGAGAAAATGAAGAGTGAGTGATTCCAATCAGTGTGTCAAATACAAGGGTATTACACAGGCATTATGTTATGCAATCAGTATCTGTACAGATACAGGCAGTAATGGTTATTTCTCCCTGTTATGCTTCAAAGCTGCTTAAGGAAAATGTGTCAGCAAGCCTTGGTAAACAGGACAGGACACCCTTTCAAGTAGCAGTGATGAGAACAGATGTAGAGCAAATCAAATGACATAATGTGGAGGCTGGGGTGCCTAGTAAAGCATAGAACACTTACATAAGTAGTTTAATGTAATGTTTCTCAACATGTACTGTTACAAAGAAGCAGAAGATTTCATCAAATAAAATATTCTGATTATCTCTCTCACCAACACTAAGCAAGATTGGAGAATGTTACCATTAAGCAAACTGAACAATTATGACACTGCAGCTATTCATTTAACCACTGTAAACAACAAGCATGCAATTTTGATTACTGAAGAATGAGATTAGACATGAAAGGTGAATTAGAATATGTCCACCTGAAAAAATTCACAGAAATTGTGAATGGCAAAACGTACCAGCTTTGCTAACCTCAGACTTTTACACCACTACCCAAACAGTGTTAAACTGAGGCTAGAATTTATGAAAGCAGTAAAGAGGTTAAAATGACAGTGACCCATAAAGCAGTAAAGCAGGATGGATATCAAGTGGAGAATGAGAGAGCAGCATCAGCTCACAAAAGCATACATTATTATGTCTGTTAAGGATTACTTGGCCTACTTAAACTTCTGTTACACTAACTAATGGGCAAGATGCAAGATGTGATTAGCTAACGACAGCTGTATTTTTTGTTGTTTTTTTCTGCTTTTAACACCTCTTGTAAGACCTGCCTTATGTTTCTGCATATACCTGGGTTATCATCTACAGACATGCTCAGTTTGGGGGGGGTACACTATTAAGTGCTTAAAAATGGTGGCATGAACTATTAAGGAGGGGTTGGCATAATGGTTAAGATGTTTACCTTGCAAACAGAATGTACTGGGTTTGAGTCTTACATTTGGGAAGCATTGATAGACTTAAAAAGGCCCCCTGAGATCGTTAGCCTAGTAATTACCTATTAACCTATGTGTGTTTACTTAAAAGTTTATATGGCTAGGCATCTTATGGTCTCTGTTTTTGCGTGCGTAGTACTGTTCCCACATTCCTGTATTTGTTTCATGCATTTTTGAATTCCACTATTGTTTTGAAGATTCCTTATGCAGACTGTTCCAAGAGCTAACAGCCACTTGAGTGAAATAGTACTGCTGTATGTTTTCCTGAGATACCCACATCATGGCTTCAAACTGTTATCTCTTATTCAGAAATAAGAACTATACCTCCTATGCAGTTCAAAATACAACCCCTTAAACTGAACTTTAACCTTAAAATGATTCTCACAACAGTCACTATTAGAGTGTAGTATCACAGTTCAGCTTCAAATAATGCAGTAGGGTAGAAGTGCGGTACTGCACTGCACAGCAAACTACAGAAATATCATCACTGGTATGTATCTTTTAAAATATAGTTTCAAGGAACTGTATTCTCAGACTTCTCTACAAGTAAAATGTAATCAACTGCTCAGGATGTTATCTGGCAGGCTAAAGTATGCCAATATCTAATTTCAATTAATGGAATGGACATTCTCTATACCAGGTTTAGCAGAAGCACACTGCAGGACAGACGTCTTCAGAGAGCATCAGACAACACTACTCAGCAAGCTCATATAATGTTCCACAAGTACCTCACCAATGGATAGAGACTATGCAGCATCATGTCACTTCAGTTATCATTTCAGCCCTTTCTAACCAACCCACTGGCATGGAAATCCATGGTGGCAGTCTGTTACAGTCTTTGAGGAAAGCAGGATACCGTGATTTAGATGGAGTGATGCTGAGAGAAGTGCTATCTCACTAAATATGCATAAATTTAAAAACAGGAAGTAGGAAGTCCCTCTGTATTATCTTCAAAAATAAATGATTTTATGGCCATAGACATCTGCCAGCTGTTTTTAAAAACTCAGTGCAGTACTCTGACAAGTGTGCTGTGTCATTAGTATGCACTGTGTTGAAAATCATGAACAATTGTGCAGAAAATAAACCCCATCCTAAGTCACAGGTGATCTTCAGTTTAACTTTAGACAACTACATTTCAAGTTGTTTAAGTAACTTCTAGCTTTACCACATGGGTAAGGATTTACTGGGTTGGTTCTCCAGGGCAACACAAGGCATTATCTTTCATTACTAATCATGTGGGATCAACTAACAGTTCTGTATAGTTGAGGGACAGTGCAGGAGTGAAGTCTGCAGCTAACCTCTAAGCCTTTCCTGGGGAAAGTTACTGGACTTCCTGCTGCTGTATTAATCCCTAGCAAAGTATAGGAAAGCTGCAAGTAGCACTTCAAAATGGGTGTGCCTGTTCCTGTCAGTTTTTGAGCATACATTAGCAAATGCATCCCACAAGATGTGGGGATCCTCTGTTGTGCCACTAAGGAAAAGAACTGCTATGACAAAACTCAATCACCTCATCAGCTACTATATCAAGTTATTGCCTCCACTGTCATACCCTTCACCTTCCTGAATGACAATGTCTACAGAAGATCACTACATTGCCAGCTGGCCAGTGTTGGAGGGATGCAGAAACAGAGGCTGCTGTAATGGTATACAATGAGCGTGTTTGTGTGTGTGTGTGTGTGTGTGTGTGTGTGTGTGTGTGTGTGTGCGTGTGTGTGCACGCGCGCGCATGCTTGTGTCTGCGCACGCGTGCACGAGCGCGTGTGTGTGCGCGCGTGTGTCTGTGTGTGTTTTGGTGAGATTAAGTGGCGGATATTCTGTTCTTTTCTATACAGGTGAAGGTACGTGGTCAGTGCTCAGCCTTCCTTAGCAAAGGCTAGGTATGCAACGATAGCAGTCCATGAATCGGACACCGACACATTTGAGTAAAAATGTGCAGAGCTCTACACTGCAATAAAGCATGCTGTGCATTCAATGAAATGGAAGATGAGGGAATGACTGAAGAAGTAAAAGCCAAAAGCATCCACTTAGGAAATGTAAAGAACCCAGAGACTATGAAATCCATCTCTCATCTTCTCCTAAGGAAGCAAAACAAAGAAACAAATGAGTAGAATAACAGGGAATGACAGACTGATGGGGAGATCTGAAGAAAGCAGTGAGTAAGTGGACCCAATAAGTATTGTATCTGAAAGAAAAATCAATAGTTGTGGCACCTAGCAGAATAAGTTGTAGTAACACCATTGTTCGTCCTGCTGCACATAAACCTGTGCTCACAGGTCTACCATTTAGCATTATTGCTTTCCTAGACAATCATATTAATGTTGACACTGAGTAAACAGTACTGTCTTACCCCAGATCCTGGAGGTCCTGGTGGGCCGGGTGGGCCAGGTGGTCCAAGAACAGCTAGAAGAAAAATCTGGTTGTTAAAAAAAAGGGCTGTAACTTGATTCCAAAGTTTCATAAAATATGACCTGCTCAAATAGCAGAACTTATATTCTACTCACCTCGTACTCCAGTACTTGGTGCACCTGGTGGGCCTGGAGGTCCAGGTGGCCCAGGAGGCCCACGGTAACCTTCACGAACAACTCCAGGATTACCTGGAGGTCCAGGGGGACCTACAATGGTGTCTCCTTTTGGACCCTAAATAAAAGGTAAAAATAACAAAAATAAAACTTTAGAGGAAATCCACAAGCACTTTAATCAGGTCATCATTCAAAAACAAACTAGATCAAACTCACTGCCTCCTGAATGGTGTCCTAGTCTTTACAGTTAATTTAAAGCAATTTATTTTTATATTTTGAAGTCTAAAAACTGTTAACATAAGGCTAATAATACAGGAACAATTTTTAAACACTGCAGGTCAGAAGTTTCATAGTAAATATCCTTCATTTACTGACCACCTAAATTAGTGAAAATTAGTATTACCAATACCGGTATACGACCCCTAATGCTTCTCATCTTAACCTACTCTGAATCAGATGTATGACAGTGTAACCAGCTGACAACAGACCTAAAATTAGAGCTGTATGAATAAGTAATGCAGAACACTATAATTATCTAGAAACGTGGCAGTAATATTTGTTGGTACAGACAGTGACAACAAAAAAATCACAATGGTTCCACCTCAGCATGAATATCCGAAAAATAATTCCAGTCCACATACAAAGATTTCTCCATTATATCACATCAGATAGAAGAAGAAAAAACTCTTTTTAACAGCTGTTATGCCCTGTTCATGCCTAGCAAACTAATTACTAAGTATATCAGCCTTTGATCAGCTTCTGTCAAATATTCCTATTTTCTATAAATCCTGATTATCACACTCAATCTCAATTTTATGCTGATCTGGCATTCATACATTATCATGGTTTTGTTGCTTAAACCCTAAGGCTTGATCAAGAAAAACTTGCAGGCTCAGATATGCAGCCTGATGTGCAACACATGTAGACCACATGACTAATAGGTTATTTAGTGGCGGTCCGAAGGGAAACCTGCATTCCTTGGGAATAAGATCAAAGTGGTATTCAGGCTGATAAAAGCAGGTAGACCTCTTTGATGTGAGCCAGAAAATAATGCAGTGTGCATTTGATTCACATTAAGGGATAACAGCACAGTGACTGAGGAGGGACTCTCAAACCATGTTTAAAAAATACAACACACTATTGCATTCCCAATAGACCCCTTTACAGATGTACAAGGGAGCACCCATTCTGCCATCCCAACGCCAAGAATGCCTAGTGACACATGTCAGGTGCATTTACTACCATCCAAATCCAAAATCACCCTTAAAAGGGCACCATGAGGTGCCTAGTCCCCCAGTATCAGAGACCCCACTAGTGATATGGCAGTTCTCAATCCACCAGTGAGACTCTCTCAAATAAAAAAGTACTCTGAGAAACTACAGATGAAGTTTCATTACAGATATAAAACAGCCAATCCGCAATGACAATGGCATGCCAAGTACTCCAGTTCAAGTAGTCCCATTAGTGATAATGGTAACCAATTTACTACGGTCAAGTCCCTGAACTAAAGCAAATGGTGTATCATACTCTACACTTCTTCTTACTATTGTAGAGTTCCACCCACCTGCAAGTTTCTAGTTATATGAAACTACAAAATTGTACTGCTCCTAGAACACAGTCACATGTTAACTGATCAGAAACTGACTGCGGACTGAGGTAAAATACAATGTCAATGTACTGGAACACTGTGGACATTTAGCATTTTAAGAACCAGTCAAAATAAGCCATTAGAATACACTACTTCTAAATTTCGAAATTATTGGCTCCAATGTGCAGTTATTCCCAGATTTTTTCACTTTTTCTACATTAAAAAAATAAAAAGATTTACAGGGGAAAAATTCAAGTTACCTAGCATTACAATTCCTGAGGTACTTTAAGGAAATATGCTGCAAATTATGGAGGAAAATATAACATAAAATGTATGACACTGCATTTAATCTGGAGAATGCAATCTCTTAGCTCTGGATTTTTTTTGCAACAAACAAAAAAAAAGGCAAGGGAAGACAGAAGGATGGGATGAAGGGCACAGGAGGAAAAGTGATGTCCCAAGCCAGGCATAATGCAAAGAATTATAAATCTCTAGCAACATAAAAGTGTTAAAAAACTACTGGTGGTCTTGTTCATATCCTCAAAGGTAGACAGCTTGCTTCTGATCTCTTTGTGTTGGGCTGCTCAACTCAGGGTGGCCATTGTGAATGGACAACAGTTCAGCAGCAGTGGATGTTGAGCTGGGAAGGTCACTTTTGGGGAATGACCTCAATCAAGTAATGAAGGGGATACCCCCATGCAAACTATGGCTATTTAGGGGAATCTGACTAGCACATGTACACTTTATTCATGCCAATATCTCATAGTAGGTAATGTTATGAGGTCTTAGTAACAGAGGGGAGGAGACAATGTGGCTTACAGTAACAGGATGGAAATGACTTCTACCTCTTTACTACTGGCCATCTGCTGACATTAGAGGACTGAATGAGAAGAAGACTGTATCAGTGGAGAAGATTAAGGCTATAAGCTCTTAATGAGCTGCATTTTATAGTCCAGGATTTCATTATTTCAGCCTCCATTTGCCTACTATGAACAAGTCACTTAACTAGGCAGTGCTCTGGGGCAACTGCAAAACTGGACTCAGCTTAGGGTCTCCTTCAACTCATGCTTAATGACTACCTATAAGATAAAATATCTGAGAACATAAAGAAGCAGATAAGTAAGGACCTTCCTTTACATATGCTATGATATGATACTAGTGGCCAAGTGTTGTGTTTACTAGTAGAACTTATGAAATGATAGAATGTGGCTGAGCTTATTCAAAAGACCAGCCACTCACTACTGCTGGACAGGACTAACCATAAACTAATTCAGATTATAACTCGGATGACTGTTGTCATTTACTAGTCCTCAAGGGTTTTATGAGTTGTCAGCTCCTGCTAGGGAAGAAACAGCATTCTGAGAGTGGAGGAATTTTATGTGAAAAGTTCTGTATGATTCTGGCTACCCTAGCTAAGATGCACGTTAGGGCAAAATTACCATATGTTTGCTGCCACGTGTGTCGAGCAGTTGCCTCAGACATAGTGTACATTTTAGCAAACTGCATCAAAAGTCAACAATTTTGTGAGAGGGACATGAGGAAGATAGTGCCTTATACTGAGGAGGGATATGACCAATGCCTCCCTTTTTGATAGCTTTAAATCTTACCTGGAGATGTTTTGATGTAGAGCAGAACAGCAAAATGGAACATTGTTGCTTGATGAAAATATTGGCTTCCAGATGGGCTATAGCTGATAGCATTGGTGAAGAGAAACAGATGATAGCCCTGTGAGATTTTTACAAGGCTGAACTTTTGTTGGCTTAATTTGAGATCAAGGAAGATACGCATTTGAGGGTGACTGGATAACAACCTCAGTGAAAGAATAGATGACATCATGAGGGTGGCCTCCATTTAGCTGTAGTGTGGGGGATAGGTCATTTTCTTCTTCCTAGCTATATTCAATCCAGGTTGGTATTTACAGTGAAAGAAGGAATGTCTTTGGGCTGGGGCAAGATAAATGTGTAAAGCTACAGCTGTTAGGAAGTCAGAGCAACTGGAATCTCACAAGTTCACTTTACTCTCTTTTTGTAAAATTCTACACACTTTTTTCTTCAATAATCTGCAACCATCTGAATAGTACAACCAACCACCAAACACTCCATCATTGAATTCACCCTGTTGTGGAGTGCAAGAGTCACTGGTGAGGTTAACAGCATCCTGTTTGAAGAAAAGAGGATCTTTTCTGTATGGCCACACATTCCCCCAGCAGAAATGGATATGTGATACATGCATGTAACATCAGTTTATTATGCATTCCGAGATGGCAATTTTGGCTTAGGATTGGTGTTGATGTGCCATTCCAGCCTATTAACTGTGCCTTGGGTTAGTTCTCAGGTCTCACTACGGGACAATCCTGCAACAAAGAACAGCCCTTCCTGAGCAAGACATAAGAGCAGGCAGGCTGCTGAGTCCTAGCTCCCCTCTGCAATGGGTTTCTTAACTGAACCTGGAATGCTGGTGCTTGAACATAACCCTCATCAATTAGCTAAAGGAAAGACAGCTGTAGGTAAAAACTTTCTTGTCACACTGTACAAGGGATTGTATCACATACACCTGAAGCTTTCTGAATTTGTGCAGCATTATACAGAATATGATACAGACCAAAATAAATCTAACAGCGAGGAATAAAACTTCTGCACTAAAGAAGTTCAATGTTTAAAACCACTGGCTTATACAGTTTTACCGCTGCCTTCAAAAAGTACTGTGTGCCTAATAAGATTATATAGTGAATGTGCTGATAAGGAAATAATGTCTCCTCTTACCCTTGGTCCAGCAGGCCCTGGGGGACCAGGAGGGCCTGGATGTCCCTGTGCATTTCTATGGAAAAATCCTCCTCCTGAGTCACCTTTTTCACCCTTGAGACCATGTTCACCTTTATCACCTTTTTCTCCCTATATGTACATGGGAAAATGAGGACAGTCAGAAGAGTTAGAAAGCGCTACCATTCCACTATACAGCTTCTCCAGCATATAAAATCACGCAGCTGAAAAGGACACTTAAAATAACATTTCAGTAAATATATCACAACATCTGTAAATCTAACCATCTACATAACAAAGACAAGTCTATACCCTATAGTCAGGCACATCAGTGTTTAAAACTTCACAATGTTGTTTTTTTAATAAATATGTCAATGCAGCAATTCAGTGATATTATATTTAGTTTTAGCTGCATTATTTATTGAAGACAAGACTTTTTGATGGAGATCAGAGTCAAATGTGCATATCTTAAAACATGGCCCATATAGAAGTTTATGACTGGGTGTCTGATCACAGCCATCTATGTTCAACATAAGGATACCAAGGCATTCATCAGGAAAGTGAAGCTCGAGAAGCAAATCTTGGCATCCATATCAAGAACACACAGTAAGGGTTATGGTGGGTGAGATCTGATCATAATTCTTTGTAGTGCATGAAGCTTTAACTGCCCCATGTACTAACAGTTAGTGAAAAAAGAAGTTTTGGGGTGTAAAGGGCTTTACTGGCTTTCAAGGCCTGGCATTAGGGAGCCTGTAAAATGCTTAGCAATGACAAAACACAGTGCCTGTCTAAAGACTGAATGGCTTTAAAAGCTGTTAGACATTTAGTTTTGCCATGTTTTTGGTTTACAAGTATGACAGAGTGAATTATCTAACAAGCTTTTAAACTTGATTTACGTTCTGCCAATGCTTCTTGCAGGCCTTCATTGACTGCTGTTAATCCCTAGCATGAAACTTGATCTTAATATCACTTAGGGTGCTTAACAAAAGCTCATTAAACATCTTTCTGATGTCAGAGAGGTACTTAACAAGCTTGCTTTTTTCTCAGTTTTGGAGTTTAATAATTTTTTCCATGCTCTACAAAATGAGAACACATGACTGCAGTCAACACAAAGATCCATAACTAAATGCTTAAAAGCAACAGTGAAAAAAAATGTGGCAAATCCATTACTCAACCACTAAAACAAACATGGAATAAACTGCCACTCATAACAATGCTAAAAAGTTCACTTACATTATTGAAAAACAACTTTGTACATGGACAATATAAAATACCAGCACATTTTAATTATTGACAAGCTTTGCAAATACTCAAAGATGATAATATGTTTGATAATACTATGAACCGCAGCACAAGTCAGTATTAACCCACAGATAGAGAAAGGTAGAAGCAGATGCAAGGAAAACACTGCAGTAATAAGCTAGAACTGATGGGCCACTGTTTTTGATGTTTTCCTCTTATTTATATTGCTTACATTTTGTAAAGCATGCCTGTTAAACATATTTAATTTCAAAATGTTGATTACCCGGCTTTGAGCATGCTTAGTAAGAATAAAAAAAAAATAAATAAAATGGTTATCTTTTTCATCTGATATCTTTTTTTGTTATGATACAACCATTCCCTGTAATAACATTTTATATAAAAATGTAACTATATGCATGCACACAAACAACATTTTGGTAAGTAGATATACACTGCCTCCCTTTGGCAAAATAAGTATTCATAAAAGTAACACCACTCATATATATCAGAAATGTCTGAAAATCAAATTCGGACATGTAGACAAATGTCTGATAACAGACATATTCAAATGCAGCAAAGTACAAAGGGATATATATATATATATATATATATATATATATATATATATATATATATGTGTGTGTGTGTGTGTATATATATATATATATATATATATATATATATATATATATATATATATATGTATATATATGGTTCTACATTGATTCACTGAAAACTCATTTCTATGAATTTCATTTCACCCTCAAAAAAATCACTGAAAGCTCAAATCACTGAAAACACATTTCACTGAATCACATTTCACTGAATGTTAAGTACTGCTGGGCAAATAATATGTATATGCCCTTTTCCCCAATGTAGTGCAATCCTGGAGTTAGTATATATACCTAGGGATGGTGTGGAGGGCACAGTCCCTCACACTGAGGGTTGTGGGGGGCATATCTCCCCACCTACTTAGCGTTTATCTTTATGAATCTCATTTCACTGAAAACTAACAATATAAAACCAAAAGTAGGTGGGGGGCTACACCCCTCACACCCCCTTTTGACTATATATACTAACTCCAGTATCACACTACAGTGGCAAAAAGGGCATATACATTTTATTTGCCCAACAGTACTTACATTCAGTGAAATGTTCAGTGAAATGAGTTTTCAGTGATTTGAGTTTTCAGCGATTTGGTGTGAGCATTTCGAAATTCAGTGAAATGAGTTTTCAGTGAATCAATATATATATATATATATATATATATATATATATATATATATATATATATATATATTGGATTTTATTGCAATCCAGTCTGCAAATCTGCTTGGGGAAACTAAGCATGGATATTTTCCGGAACAAAGTTAAAAAAACAAGCACAAATTACTTGAAACATGAAGCAACTTGAATCGTTACCATAACATGTACTTTTCATTCTATTTTCAAAACAGTGTAAAGAACTTTTTTTTAAATAAATTTTATTAAAAACATATCTTGAAGATACAATTATTAACAGAAAACTGAGCAAAATTTTTGATGTTAAAAATAAAAAAATAAAAAATAGACAATGAACTATGTATATCGATGTCCACTATTCTACAAATAAATAAAGTTAAAACAAGTGAATAAAATCGGATTACTATCTTTAAGTTATTAATGTTCTAATAAATCAATTATATTCATCCATTGAATATACACTGCTGTATTCCTAGAAAATCTAGACTTGTCATTGATTCTAACTTAGATACCTCCAAGAGAAGATCTTTAAAGTATTGAAAGGAGGAAATTTGTGATGATTTCCAATTTCTAGTAATTTCTTTCCTGGCTATAGACAGTACAGACCAAAGAAGCAAATATTTACTAGTTTCAACACAGGATGGGATTGGAGAATTAAATAAATCTAACGATTTAGTAAGAAGAAAGTTATCAGTAAATATTGCTTGCAAACAATCATAGAAAATATGTGATCAATCAGCATTCTGAACCTTCATATATCTCCAACAAAGATATTTTCTTTATACAACTTATTTATTTTATACGGAGTGATGAAAGATCTATTTAAAAATCTCCAGGTAAAGATTCTCCATTTAAGTGATGATGTAGTTTTACCTGCCGACTGAAGAAAATTCAATTTATCTTTATCCGAAGGGTTATTATTATTAATGTCAGAGAAGTACTTCCAGTAATTATCAGAGAAAATATCTAGATCTGCTTTGATAATTTTATATATATATTTTGAAGGCTAATTTTAATCATGTTGTTCTGTTGAGTAATAGCAACAAAGTATTGAATGAGTTTGGGAATTAAATTTTAACTGAAGAAGGTATTAAATCAAATTTGTTTTTGATATAATTTCTAGCTTCTTGTAAGTCAAGCCATAATGATGAATTAAGGTCATTCTCTTCCAATAAAGTGTCAATGGATTGCAATTCATTGTTTTTTAACATTTGATGCCAATAAATCAAATGTTTTTGTTCAAATATTCAACCAAAAAATATATATAATTGTAAACTAATCCGACAAAAAACAAAGTAAAATGTCCAGGTACCACAGTCATGAAACGAATAATCCACTTTATTGTAAGAATCACAGAAGCAACCACCATTAGCGCTTTCGTCTTAACCACAAGACTTCATCAGATACTCCTTCCATGTGTTACTAATCTTTTATATAAAACACAATTAACATTAATTAAAATTTTAAAGAAACAGTATCAAAATATCGCTTCATTTCATCCTAAAAAATATATATATAAATAAATAAAAATAAAACATAAAACATAAAATGTATCTTTATTTTAAAAAGTTATTTTTGTATATGAATGTATGAATAATATTCATACAAATAAAAAACTTTTCCTAAAATATTGTGGATATTAAATACTATTTTAAACATAATGACTATGATAATAAACCTCTGTATGCCCTGCTAAAATTCACACCAAGGATGCCTTCTGTGCTAGGACCGGTTTTACAGAGATGTATTCATTCAATCCAGGGGGTATGTTAGATTTCAACCTAAGTTGCAATTTCAGTTCTTTGTTAAGCAACATATTCCTTAAATCACCACCCCCTGTGTAATTTCTAACTGTATCTATAATGCTAAATATATTTTTATTATGTTTTATGTTTTATTTTTATTTATTTATATATATATATATATATTTTAGGATGAAATGAAGTGATATTTTGATACTGTTTCTTTAAAATTTTAATTAATGTTAATTGTGTTTTACATAAAAGATTAGTAACACATGGAAGGAGTATCTGATGAAGTCTTGTGGCTAAGACAAAAGCGCTAATGGTGGTTGCTCCTGTGATTCTTACAATAAAGTGGATTATTCGTTTCATGACTGGGGTACCTGGACATTTTACTTTGTTTTTTGTCGGTTTTGTTCAAATATTGACATTTTATGAAAATTTGTACAGAAAATAACCCCCTGTGTGTATGCTATGGGGAAAATAAGGAATAACCAACCTTCATATGACTGAAATCTAAAAATGACATTTTTTAAAGGATTTTAAAATAATATCGATATAGTTTGATATAAAATTTTGGGTGAGGCTAAGAGTAAAATATTCCTTTAGTTTCCGTATGAATTTGTTATTTAGTGAATAACATTGAGCAGCTTCCCTGTCCCCCCCCCCCCCCCGTAGAGGTGGTTACTGACTTGAAACTGTAGTTTTATTGTCCGTTTTGGGTCTATTCCTGCTTCTTTCCAGCCCCTGCTATCAAGCACGCTTTAACGTGCTTTAGCGCGAATTAGCACGGAGTTGCCACTAGAGCAGCATCGGGCAGCCGTTAAACAAGGTTAAACTCTTTCTGGCTCCAGAAAGTCTGTTCTTCAATTTTTCCCTTAGAACTGCTCTGTTAGGAACCTAAACAGTTTACACCTTCACTAAAAAGTGCAGCACTTGTTCCAAATAGCTTTTTCTTCTCAAAAAGCTCAGCACTTGACTTATAAGCATATCCCTTGTCTTATAAGCATTCTCTTTGCAGGTCAAGCACTCCTATATTAGACAAATCTCTCACTAGCAAAACCCCCCAGGAGTGCCCACTTCCCTGCTAAGCCCACTACTTTTCTGTCTCATACCAACTCATAATTCTTTCTAGCATGTTGAAGGGTCAGATGCTGGCGTCATCTCCTGCCCAGTTGGTGAATCTGGGAATTCTGAGACAATGTTACAATTGCCTCATGTACACGGACAACCCTCTCCTCCTCCCACGTAACATTAACACTTGTGAGAGATGCAGCTATTTAGCCAGACTGGAGGCTGAGCTCTCTCAACTCAGGACTGGCAAGACCAGGCAGGAGGAGAAGGCAACTACACACATCACAATACCAGTCTCACATAACTCAACCACACCACTGAATCAAACACATAAACACACTAAGACATACTCGGAGGCTCTGAGTAAAATTTACCTAAACAGCAGAGGCCTCCAAAGCAGACACCCAAGCAACTGCAAACTCAATACACCACACAAACAACACATAAACAACAAAATCAGTGTGCAAAGCAGTCACTGCCCTTAAGGCCAAATACAACACCAAACATACTTGTCATAGGTGACTCCATAGTCAGACACACTGATGTCCCGCTCACCAGACTGAGTAAGGAGAAGGTCACAGTAAGCTGCCTGTCGGGCGCTAGAATCCGCCACATAACGCAAGCACTCAGGTCTCTCAACAGCAGGTACAAGTACGACTCAGTCATTGTCCACGCTGGTGTCAACGACCTGAGACGTACCTCCTTGGACTACATGAAAAGAGACATTGAGGAGCTCTCTGATTATGTAGCCCAGGCAGGTATGACCCTGACCTTGAGCAGTATCCTACCTTCACCTAGAATGATGCCACAATACAGTGATAAGATGATCAGCTTTAATAATTGGCTTAAATTCTGGTGTCATTCAAAGGGGATCAATGTCTGTCTGCCTGGGATGACATGCTGGACAAGCCACGCTGCCGCAAGGGACGGCTTGCACCTGTCACCCTAGGCTTCCGGATATTGGCAAAGGCTCTTGCCACCCCATTGTGCCTTTTTAGGCAAGGCTCAAATTCTAAACCTACCACCCTAGAACACAAAAAGGAAAAAAACTAAGGGTAATGCTGCTCAATGCCAGAAGTCTCAATCTCAAGATGCACGCACTCGAGGCCCTTCTCAGTATGGAGAACATCGATGTCTGTGCTGTGACAGAAACCTGGTTCAAGGCTCCTGAGAGCACCCCAGCACTATCAGGTTTCACCTCATATCATGCGTTCCGCCCCAAAATCCAGACAACACCAAGAAAGGAGGGGGGGGTCCATATTCATAAAGGACACCCACACCTCAAGGTTGGTGGCAACGCACGATGCATCGGAGACCATCCAGGTGCAATTAACCATAGGCAAGACTGCTCTGCAATTTGTAGCATGTTACAGGCCACCCTCTCAAACTCAGGAACCTCACATGGCCTTCCTGAAAACAATGGAGGGGATAAATGTATCTCCAAACACCATCCTACTAGGTGACTTCAACTACCCTAATATAGACTGGGAACACTACTCAAGCTCAAACACTCTAGCCCAAAGGTTCCTGGAGTTCATAAACTCAAATGCCATGGAACAACTAGTCACCATCCCCACAAGAGGAGAAAACATACTTGATCTCATCATCACGAACATGGGATCACAATGTTCAACACCGGAAGTATACCCCTCACTGGTGAGATCAGATCATAAACTAATCTCACTGGAGGTCCTCATCCTGCCCCCACCTGAAATAAAAAAGACCACAGTGAAAAACTTCTCAAAAGCCGACTTCACACTTCTAAAAACTAGTGTGATCTCCTTTAAGGCCCCTGAGCCAGTGGTAAACATTACTCAAACCGCTGAATCACTTACAAATGCCTTCTACCAGCACCTACAGGACTGCATGGATCAGGCAATCCCAAACAAAACTAAGATTCTTTGTACCAAAGGCAAGCGCCCAGTCTGGTGGACCCCAGCCATAAACAAGCTCTACAACAAAAGGAGGAAGCTACTACAAGATAGAGCAAAATCCTTGAAAGGTAAGACACCTTTGATCATTATAAGTAAAAACTAAGAGCTCTCATAAAATCATCCAAGGCAAATTTTGAGAGAAAAATCGCCAAGGACTCAAAAGACAATCATAAGGCCTTCTTTAGCTATGTTAGAAACCTAGGAGGAAACTCCCAGATATGCTCAGAATTAGTTCAAAATGATGTGAAGATTACTGAACCTACACACATTGCCAACATACTGGCTGACAGGTTCAGTGCAAACTTCTCCCCTCCCCAAAAGGAGAGATATCTATACCAGAGGATTGTAGCCCCCCAAACATCTCCAACACCCAGGTGAGAACTGCTCTCTCCAAGGCAAAAAACACAGCATCCATGGGACCGCCCCGGCTGTGTGCTCCACGAACTCAATGAGGAATTAAACCCGCAGTTAGGACAGCTATTTAATCTTAGCCTCACCTCAGGATACGTACCCAAGGAGTGGCGCACGGCGACTGTGGTCCCACTTCACAAGGGCGGTGCCTCCACCGACCCTGGAAATTACCGTCCCATTAGCTTGACAAGCCTTATCTGCAAAGCCATGGAGATGATCATAATGGAACTCATAAATAAAGACATAGGGAACTTGCAGACTTTGGATCCAACCCAGTTTGGCTTTGTCAAAGGCAGATCATGCCTTTTAAACTTGGTTGACTTTTTTGAGACAGTCACCAAGGCCATTGATGAGGGAAAGGCAGTCCATACAGCCTACCTCGACCTGGCAAAGGCCTTCGACACAATACCCCACTCGGTATCATCGAAAAACTCATCAGCTTGAATGTAAACCCATACATCACAAGATGGGTTGCAAACTGGCTAAGTGACAGAACCCACAGGGTCAGAGTTGCTGGAGCCATGTCAGACTCAAAGCCTGTCACAAGTGGTGTCCCACAGGGCTCAGTCCTGGGTCCACTCTTGTTCGGCATCTACTTTTCTGAAGTACAAGCAAACACAGGAGGGTTATGGCTGACAAAGTTTGCAGATGACTGCAAACTGGGCCATAGTCGAAAACACATCTGACACAGATATCCTTCAGAAGGGCCTCACAGAAACAGATAACTGGTGCCAGAGCCATGGCCTAAAGTTAAACGCCAAGAAATGCATAGTCATACCCTTCGGGAAAAACAAGGTTACCCCTAGCTACCATACAGGTGGCAATCCACTGAGCACAGAAGAAGTCATCAGGGATCTGGGGACCCAGGTTGACAGTAGCCTTCGCTTGACACTCATGTTGCTAAAGTAGTTAGGAAAACCTTCTACATTGCCCACCTGATCATGAAGGGATTCACATCTAGATCAAGGGAGGTCATCGTCCCCCTGTACTCATCACTCATTAGACCTATGATTGAGTACAATGCCCCATTCGGAATGTATCTGACCCGACACCTGCAGCAGCTGGAAAGGCCCCAAAAGTTCCTCACCAAAAGGATAAAGGGTCTCAAAAATATGTCTTATGCTGCCCGACTGAAAGAACTCCAGCTCTATTCAGTCTCATACCGCTTGCTCAGAGGTGACCTGTGCCTGACATATAAGGCCATGTCAAACCCAGATTTGATGAATATGCTTCACCTCAAAAAAATCTAGATCCCTCAGAACCACAAGGGCGGGAGACTTAAACCTTGACACGGTTATTAATAGAACGTGCTGGAGGGACAGATTCATCACCCAGAGACTCCCTATGCTGTGGAACAAAATCCCGGTACATGTGAGGCAGAGCACCTCGCTGGCCTTGTTCAAGAGGAATCTTGACCAATGGATGGGAGATCGCAGATATACCCCAGGGATTACTTCAGTGTCACTGCTTGACAGAGGCACAGAAAAATAATAGGCATAGTTTTATTCAAACTAAAGGGGTGGCGAAAGCCACATAACTATGGGCTAGGCTTATAAATGCCCTTGGGCAGATAGCCTAGTATGAACCTATGAACCTATGAACCTATGAACTAGAGTTAGCTTAAAGAGATCATTATTATTTTTTAAGTTTTGTGATGAAGATAGAGTAATTACTATCGATAAGGTATAAAATAGTTTTAATAACTGAGGAATATATTTCTAAATTTGGAAATGCAATACCCCCATTATTCCAGTTGTACATATGATATGATAAAGATATCCTAGGTTTAATTGGGTACCAAAGAAAAAATTTAATCAAGGTGGAGTAATAGAAATAGATTGAACTATGTATAAGAATTTTGGTAGAAGTATAATTTTTATGATTGATAATTTCTCTTCTATTGAAAATTTTATTTTAGACCATTTATGTATTAGTTTGTCTATTTCTTTTAAACTATTGCCGAAATTCAGTTTTTGTATTTCTTTTATATTATTGGCAATAATTATACCTAAATATTTTATATGTTGGGACTGTAGTATATATTTTTCATATTCATTTTGAATGTTATATTTTTTTGAGCCAGTTAACAAAATTTGTATTTTATTGTGATTAAATTTAAGACCTGAGATTTTTTGAAAATAATCTATATCATTAAATAATTCCTGAATTGTTGGGTTCTTACCTCCTAAAGTAATCAGAATGTCATCTGCAAACATTTAAATCTTTGAAGTTTTATTAAGACTTATATCGAAACCTTTAATATTACTATTTCATCTAATAAAGTTCGCACAAGGTTCCATGACTAAAGTAAATAAAAGAGGGGATAAAGGACAACCTTGTTTAGTCCCTTTAATAATAGGTATGGACTGAGACTTATTAGAACCAATTTTGACATACGCTAGAGAGCCAGTATATAACTGGGTGATAAGATTTATAAAATTATTTCAAAACGTAAGTTCCTGTAGGAGAATAAAAATGTAATCTCAATTAACTCTGTCAAAAGCACAGTTTATGTCTAAACTAACTATAGTTAGGTTATTTTTTTAAAGTTTTTAGTTGATTCAGTTAAGGTTATTATTCTTTTAACGTTATCAAAAGTTGTTCTATTCATTATGAAACCTGTTTGGTCCTCATCTACTAAGTTGGGAAGAACATTTTTAAGCTTCGTTACATATATAGACATAAACATTTTATGGTCCATGTTTAATAATGATATAGGTCTATATGAATTACATTTTGTTGGGTCTTTTTCAGGCTTTAAGATAGGAGAAATGAATGTATATTTCCAAGAAAGAGGGGTCATATTTTTATTTTGTATATTATTAAAAATTGAAAGTAACAATGTTAGAGCTTCATTCGGTACAATTTTGTAAATTTCAGGGATAATACCATCATTACTGGGTGCTTTGTTTTGTTTGAGTGTGTTAATTTGTTCTTGGATATCACTTAATGTAATTTGTCTATCAAAATAACTTGGTTTGTTCTTCTGTTAGTTTTTTACTGTTTTTATTAATAAAAGCTTGAATATCTTTCTTTGGATTTATTAGTGCAGAAGATTGGTTAAGCTTAAGAAAAAAATTCTCTAAATTCATTTAATATGTTATGTAAGTCAGATACCTTTTTTCTCTTGAGGTGAATATATTTCTTTAATATAAATACATTTGTTTAATCTTTTTACCTTATTGGCTAAGATATTCAATGATCTGGGATTTATTGAAAAAATAATAAATTTAATTTTTTCAATACTAATCATAGTTTTATGGTTTAAGATTTCAAGATATTTCTTATTTAGGGTTTTATTTCATCCAGTTTGGATTTTTGTAGTTGATTTTTTGATAACTCAAGATTCAAATTATCAAGCTTAGTTTGCATCTCCTTTAAATCTTTATCCCATAAAAGTCTTTTTTTATACCAGTCAATTATTCTGACATACAAATATGCCTTCACTGCATCCCAGATGAAAAATTCAGATGCATTATTATTATTAAATTCTAAAAAACTATGAACTCCTTCTAATATGAAGGGGTTAAAATCTTTTAATTTAGTGATGTATGCTGGTATCCATTTTATCTGAACATTGGTACATGTATAAATATGTATATCAAAGGTTATAGAGTTATGATTTGAAATGAGACAAGTAATAACTTTCACATTACTTAAAGAATCAGTTAAACTATTAAAGATAAAAGCTCTGTCTATTCTTGAAAATGTGTTATGTCTGTGTGAAAAAAATGTGTAGACTAATGATTCAGCATAATTATCAATGTCCTTCAATAAAAAGGAATTTGAAAACTCTTTTAGAAGTTTGGCTGAACTCGAAAATTTTCTATTACCTTTGGAAGTAGAGTCTGAGCTATCAAAAATGCAGTTAAAATCGCCAGCTAATATAATATTGCCTTTAAAAAAATGAATAATATGATCTATATGTTGTGCTGAGCTCTGTCCAAAGCCAGGAATCCAGTACATATTAATTAGAGTGAAGATTAAGTTATTAAACTCTATGATAATAGAAGCTACCATACCTTTATTTTCTTTGTATGAATCTATAATTTTAGGTTGTGGTAATTTATTATTCCAAAGTATTGCAACACCTCTTTTTTTTGAGAGTGCTCAGAACTAATAAGTATTGAAAAAGATTTAGATTCTAACTTGGAAACATCACCCTCTAACAAATGACTTTCTTGCAGAAAAATTAATTGTGAGTTGTTTAACTGGAGATATTTAAAGATCTTCTCTTGTTAGGGTTATTCAAACCATTTATGTTAAGGCAAATACAATGTAAAAATGTCATATTATAAGAGTATTGGGGTGTAATACATACTGATTAGAACTTTCAATAAACTTAGATCTATGAGATGATACTAGTAAAATGTTGGAAATAGAATGTGAAATTGCAAAGGTCATTTTAATGACTCCCATATTTACAGTTATCAAAAATCTAAGAATTAATACATTACCCAGGTAAGAAAGATTATTCATGGAGCTAGTAACGTGTAACTGTGTCACCATAATACTGAATTCAAATCATCAGGAGGAAAAAAAAACTTTTACTTCTAATATTAATAATTTTTGTTGTTGTACCCTAGTTTTCAGTTTTATGTTATGTTTAGTGAAAATATAATCAGGAAATTAAAATTAAATTATTTTTAAAACTATAGAGTTAAGATTTTTACTAAGATAATAAGTCTATATTGTTGAAACAGACATTACATTCAACTCACTACAAAAATATTTCATATTACAGAAGAATTATATCAAGGTTGCTAGCAAATAGCTTAAGATGTAACTGCATAAATAAATATATCTAGATTTTCTTTTAACTTTTTAAATTATCCTATTATAACCAAAAATATATTAAGCAAATCATTAGTAAGATATAATGTAACATTACAGAGGATATAACCTATAAAGGTAAACCAAAAAATCTATCTAAAGTGAGAATTTTAACTATACTTATAGTCTAGGATGTATAATATAATTACTGTTTTACAAGCATTTAACAAGAGCTATACCCACCTTAAATATAAAACAGGAATAAACCAAATCTATTTACAAATCTTACATAAATTTTAAGATACAGATAGCTAAGGTAGCTCTTTAGTAAAGTTTTATATAGCTATGTGTACATTGTGTTCCGCCATTTTTTATGCTTCTAATCTTTACATATCTAATAAGCAAAAAAACAAGACTACTAATAATAAAACACAGTGTAAACCCAACTATTGAGATTGTATAACTTTGTACTGCTACTTAATACCTTATAATAATACTGCACCAAGGCTGCTTTAAGCTAATAAATAATGATTATTGTGTAATATATTGGGACCTTTCTCCACTACAAAAAGGCTTCTCAGCTCTGTAGGAGAATCCCAGACAATAGAGATAAAACAAATATACAATAATTAAATGAATAAAATGTTTTCAATATGTTTACACATGTATATAAATACATGCATACACATACACAGAAATACAGAGAATATGAATTTAACATGCTTAGTTTAAAACTCTAAGCATATCATATAATTTGCAGCATACTAAGTATCATCTGTGGCACTAGTTATTAAAATACCAGTACTTGTAACAAAATTAGATGCAACAGCATATTAACAACTATTAATTTCATGTCATAACCACTAAAAATATCTAAACATGAATTAAATTCTCAGCAATGCAAGTGAATTCCAACTGTAGTATTAATATTTTAGAACATGTATAGTCATTTTACTAAAGAAATGATCCTTGTTGTATTTATTTTGCATTAAACCGACCCCTCTTTACCCACCAAATAAGTAACTATACTGGTTACTTTCCATGCTAAAATAAAGTCTAACTTACAGGGATCAAAGTCCTTATTACAAATTTTGCGATGGTTCTACCCTTTGTAGACAGGAAAAACTATGTTAATCTTGCTGTATAGTCCAAAAGATGAAGAAAAAAAAACAGATACTGCCTTTTAAAAACAACCATCGAGCTGAAGATGACATCACACGGCTCACTGAAGGAGTTCAGTGATGTGTGTGTCCATGTCTCCAAGCCATAAGTAGTGCGAGCACCCTCAAATTTTTCAGTGGGAAACTGCAGGCATTTCAGACAACACAGGGCATCCTAAGTCTCGAGAGGCTCTTGGGACACTCCAGCAGCACTGCGATGCTTTATTTTGTGGTATAGCAGACAGAGGCAAAAAGGAGAGAGAGAGAAAAAAAAAGAAACAGTTCACAGATCTACCATGGTCTCAGATTCACCACAAGCCCAAAGCCACCAATGAACAAGGCTCAAGCAAACAAACACAAGACCACAAAAAGGGGCACCAAACAAAGCCACCAACCCCAAACAAACAACAAAAGACATTATAATTATAAAGAAATGAGAATACACTTCCCAAAACTACAATTAAATGCATGTATTCAACGGCCCCATACTGAAACAAGTAGTGAACCAAAGAAACAACAATAAAATTAACAAAGAATTATCAACAGCATACTTATCACATAATACCAGCAGCTACTCGGAGACATATACCATAAGATAAATTATAAGCAAAAGGGAGTATAGACTAAATGAAATGTAAATCTTAAACCTTTTATATATGCACTAGGTTAATAAAATAAAGGGAAAAGACTGTAACCGGAACACCTACCATAGAATCACAGCAATATGCAGCTATTTAGTATCAGTGAACAAAAAAAATTAAACAAATGCAGTCAATGTATTTGAAGACATATGTACGCAAGGGACAATAAACAGATTTTTATCTCTTTAATAAAACAGAGTGTATTTTAAATAAGTTAATATATGATATATACTATGAATCTTTAGGAATAACTAAAATAAGGAGAACTAAAATTATTAATAAAGTTATATGATAAAACAAGATGCTAATGGCAATTATGAAAATCTAATAAACTATTCAGTAGGAAACACAAGCCAAAAACACAACATAATAAAGAGTATATCAACACTCACCTGTTTATCCGTTTTCATTTTCCCAGACTACTGGGTCATAAGAAAAAATCTTATGTAAGGGAAAAGAAAAGAAAAACCATGTTGTAAAAAAGTTATTTTTTAAATTTCTTCTTGTGGTCTACTATTTCCAGTTTCCATTTTCAGCAATTCTTTTAAGACTGGGACTAGTCCAGTCCATTTTGTCTATTTTTCCAATATTTTGTTAGATGTAATGTACTTGATAGCTGCATCTAGTTCCTCAAAGATTTTTGGATCATCTTGTAGGAAGATTTTCAGCCTTGCAGGGAAAAGCAAGTGAGACTTTATTTGTGTGTTTTTTTTAAGTTCTTTAAGTAATGGTAGGAATTATTTCCCTTTAATTATGACAGATGTAGAATAGTCATTATCAAAACGTATGTTGTCTTTGTATTTAATTGGTGACTTAGACCAAGCAGTCTTCAAACTATTTCTTTATCATGAGTTGATAGACATTTGACTATGACTGATTCCGTGGAATGACTTCTGGTAAATTTGGATGTAGATAGAGACCTGTGAGCTTTTTCTATACCAAAAGAAAGTGATTTAGGAAGCTGTAAAATTTCAGGTAGCCATGAGGTTAAAAATGTCTCCAAATTATTTTCTTCTAGATTGTCTGGTAGCCTAAAGATCCTGATGTTATTTATTCGAGATCTATTCTCAAGATCATCTATTTTAGTTTGAAGCAAGGAAGTTTGCTTCAGAAGGAATTCTAAATTATGTTAATTTTGTTGTATTTTGCTATCCATGTCATTTAAAGATGTTTCAATACCTGTAATTTGTTTCTTCTGCTGCTTAAGGTCTTGGTGTAAAGACTCCATTTGTTGAGAAGTATTTTCTTTAAAAACATCAATCTTCATATCCATTCTGTCAATTTTTGATAGTTCCCGAATAGTAGTTAAAATAGTTTGGAATTTTTTTTTTATTGCTGAGTCCTGATGAGAGGATTTTGTGAAGCTCATGTTGAAGCCAGATGCCAGAAACATGTCTCTTATTTTTTGACAGGAAAAGTTAAAAAAACTTAAAATATTTTAATACTAACTTAATAGATTATTAAATGAAACCAAATATATAAAAAATGTTTTTTTAGTTAGTTATAATTAAAAAATTCCGCTCATAAAAGAAATAAGGCAGAGCTGAGAGAAAGTGCTGCTACTCAAGGCTCATCATTGGCCATGCCCCTGTAAAGAACTTCTTTGTGTGGAAGATTTTTGATCCATATATATCTCTAGTTTATTCGCTGTATAGTAATAAGATCAGATAATGGTAGTAGAAGTAGCAAACTTAAACTCGTCCTAAGTCAAAAAAAAAATAAAAAATATATAATTTGAAATACTGTACAGAATTATTAAGTATTCAAAAGTAATCCAAGCAGAGCAGGCAGTCTGTTTCCAGTTGAAAATCCTTTATTAAGTACACAGACAAGTGATCCAAGTAAAACAAACATAACAGAGTAATAGATTCCTCACTAGCTTTCTAACTATACATATACTTTTTATCAGGCAAGGGGGTGGTTTATTGTGCTGTAAAACAAAGTGTTATTGCTATATATGTTAAATTCACATCCCTTCCCCCATCAGTGTGACATTTGAGCTGGTCCTGCTCTACTTAGTAGCTGTCATAATAATATAACCCTTACGTACTTTAAATAAAATTAATAATGATGAGGTAACTCTAATTTAACCAGATTATTAAGTAGATTATTTAGTACGTGATTTTATCCAAGAAAATATACTACTTGGCTGATAATAAATAAACCTTAGAGCATTTGGCAATCAAAAAATATATACAAATATATGCATATACACTTTGCATGTAAAAATCCATTGTAAAAAAGTATAGATATGTATATGGTTCCACTTGAAACCGTCGAATGTTCAGAACATCGAAGTTCTGATCATCGAGACCAGAACATTGATGTTCAAACCATCGAAGGTTCAAAATGAACCACACAAAAACATAAAAACTTACAAAAACTATTTTACGCAGGGGGGCTTAGCCCCCCTGCACCCCCCACCCCCTCTACTTTCATATTCCAACTCCGAGATCGCACTACAGTGGGGTAAGGGAAATCTCCCATTTACGGCTATATGCGGTAGCGCTAAAAGGGAGATTTCCCATATCCTACCTTCAATGCCAACACTCAGATGGCACACACACAACATGCAGGGCACCTTGCTGCCCTCCATACACACCCCAAATTTTATAAATTTACTTACCTGGCACTTCCACTTTGAACCTTCGATGCTCTGAACATCGATGTTCTGGTCTTGGTGATCAGAACTTCGATGTTTTGAACATTCAATGTTTTCAAGTGGAACTATATATATATATATATATATATATATATACACACACACACACACACACATATATGTATATATATATATATATATATATATATATATATATATATATATATATATATACATATATATATATATATATATTTAGAAAGCTTGAGACAGATATCAGTTGGGTATGACAAGGGTGTTTCCAAAAGTCAAACATTGCTTTTATGCTGTGCTGATGATGCCATAAGAAGGCAGAAACATGCATGCCCTCAGAAGGGTTTGGCTTTATTGGCCTGAAATTGTCCATAAACAGACTTAAAGGTAAAAGTAAAAGAAAAAGTCATGGGCATTCAGAATTGTCATTTAGCTGAAACAGCTGATATCCTTAATGGGTAATTTGCATATATACAAAGATATCACACCTTAAAAAGTTTAATGAATAAAGCTTTCGGGTCTACACCCTTCATCAGTATAACACTACAACAATACTATTACATTTAAATAGGAGACATCATCAAATCACATGCTTCAGCCCATCCCTAATCAAACACACAAAGAAACTTAAAGAAACAGCACTATAGGTGTAACCTATGTGTTATAAATATTAAAAACAAAATATAAAAGACTTACTATCATAGTAATGGTCTAACAGACTCTATACATCTAAGTGTAATATAATAATATACACACATATATATAATTAATTTACTCATATCTAAAATATGCAATAAAAATTGCAGTATAAATGCAACAAATGCAATAAATATAATAAAAAGAATTTTTATATAGAAACAATATGATATACTCATCTAAATTTGCATACATAATTAACTAAAGAATATATACAAAAGTATAGCCATAAAATTTATAACCTTTCTCTTTGTTTTTAACTAATATTGGTTTCAGACTAACAGCATTATTTAACCCAGGGGAGACGTCTGCCTGAAGTCTAATAATCCATTCGAACTCTTTCAGTTCTAGGAAATTATTAATATCTCCCTTCCTTAGACTAATATTTACTACAGCTAATACTCTAAATTTAAATACATGATTTTCACCTTTTTCTATAATATGTTTGCTTAAAGCATTAGCTACTACTCTCCTCCTGATTTCTGATTTATGTTCTGTTATTCTCTCTTTAAGCTTTCTAATAGTTTTACCCACATAAAATGAAGAGCATGATACACATGTAGCCAAATATACCACCCTTTCTTCATTACAAGTTGTTAACGTGGTCATTCTAATAATTTCTCCATTAGTAGGATGTTCAAAAAAATCACCACCTTCAAATAAATCATTACAGCAAGAGCAGTTGTAACATTTCCTTATTCCCATCAATTTATTAGTCTTAGGCTTAGTATGGAAGTCTTTATAACATAATTTCTGTTTTAAAGTTTCGGCACTTCTATATGAAAAACTAGGTTTATCACCTACTATGGATCTCATTTCAGGCATGGCTAATAGAATTGGCCAATTCTTTTCTAGTATAGCACTTACATTACATGTATTTAAATTATATGTGGTCAGATATCTAATTAACTTTATATCTTTACACAAATTGTCTCTCCTCATCATTATACCTCCTAGCAATATTGGTTTAAATTTCGTCTGTCTCTCATTTTTTACTTCACATAATGCTTTATCAATAAGTTGCTTTGGGTAACCACTCCTTTCAAACTCTTTCGCCATACTTTCAGTTTGTTCATTAAAATTAAGCTCATCAGTATTTAACTTACTTAGCCTAATAAATTGTGCTTTAAGAACTCCTCTAAATATATGGGGTGCATGCATGCTATTCTTACTTATGTATCTCAGTGAGTCAACATCTTTTTTATATACTTTAGATTCCAATTTGTTATTACTCTTAAATAATGTTACATCTAGAAAACTAATGTTATCACAAGATGCTGTCATTTTAAACCTTAGAAAGTCTGTTGACTCATTCATGTATTGCAAATAATTTTCCAACTCTGAATGGCAACCTTTCCACAATAAAAAACAGTCATCTACAAACCTTTTATAAAAGACGACTTTCTCATTCATATAATTGAGTTTGTTTAGTATTACCTCCTTCTCCCATTCATATAGCACTAAGTTGGCATAAGTGTTTGCCACTGGTGTGCCCATTGCAACACCCGTTAGTTGCAGAAACAGTTTCCCATCAAAAATAAAAACATTATGTGTTAAAACCACTTCTAGAAGAGCACATATTGTTTCAATCTCCCTCCCATGCATTTTTATCTCATTGTTTAAAAAATTCCGTATTGCATTCACTCCATAGTCATTTGGAATCACAGTGAACAAGGATGTAATATTTAATGTGGCCATAATATATTCATCCACATTGTTATCAATTTGCCACATATAGAGACTATTTAAGAAATCATTAGTATCCTTCAATACAGTACTACAAACTGCTATATAGTTCCCCAACACATTTTGAAAGTACTTTGAAATGGGTTCTGTTACCCACCCACCACCTGAGACAATAGGTCTCAGGGGTGGGTTAGTAACATTTTTATGAATTTTTGGATTACCATAAATTTGAGGTATTCTTGGACATGGAACGCTCAAATAATTGAATAATTCCAAACTTATGTCATTCACTAATTGCAGTTCATTAATTACCATATTCACCTCAGCAATAATACTCTGTATGTTAGTATATGGAATTTCTTTAAAAGTACAAACATCATTCAAAATTTTGTAAACTTTTGTAAAATAAAACTCCTTTTCCATAACAACTGTTGCTCCCCCTTTGTCTGCTTGCTTAATCACTATAGTATCATTAAACTTTAATTCATTTAGACCTAAATATTCTGGATAAGTAATATTATATATTCTCTTATTTACTATAGTCCCTTTATAATAAACACGTAAATCACGTTCAACAATATTCGAGAAAGCAGTCAGAATGGGACATAAAATAGGCATAAATATACTTGACTTCTTACATACTGGCACATAGGTATTATCATTTTTAAAAATAAGTTTAAGTGCAACATTTCGTAGAAACATCTTTAAGTCCAGTATCGCCTGTACTATATTATCTCTCATATTCGGAATAAATTTAAGCCCTTTACTCAAAAGTAAACGCTGGGCCTCCGTTAATTCAATATTAGATAAATTTAAAGTACCTCTAACAACTTTCTTTAGCGTCTGCTCACTTTGTTGTGTACCATTGGGCTGCTGTTCTTTCTCTTTCCGTTCAAATTTGGATGTTGTCACTGTTGCAATAAAAAAGAGTCCTTTTGCTGTATTTGTAAAGCAACCTTCTCCGGTTGCTTTAAAAGAAAGGGAGAAAACAAAGTTATTTCCTTTTGCGACACCCTCTTGCTCGTAACTGTAGCCTCAGGCGCCATGTTGGTCCTCACCTTAGGACGTACATCGTTACTCTTTCTGACGTCAGTTTCACTGTCAACAGCTGATTGCTGTGGAATAGTTCCTTTATCTTTTAAAGGTACAAGCGGTGAATTAGTTGAAGAAATAGACGCTAAAGAATTATTTTTATGAAGATCAGAACCCACCGTTGTTACATGTTGTTCAAAAATATCCAACTGGTCAAGTAGACCAGACTTCTTTTTATTAACAGAATATTGTGCTTTTTTATGAGTAACAGCTACATTTTCTTCTCTTGGCCAGGAAAAGATCCGGTTTTGTTTAAAATCATACATATCCCTCTGTAGTTTATTCTTTTTCCTCTGTTGCAGTTTTAAATCTAGCGCTTGAATACGTGACAGGAAGTTACGATAAAGTTCCATTGAGTCATTAAAGCAAGGCATACTTGTAATTTTAGACTCCAGCATTTCTATTTCTTCTATTAAACTATTTTCTATTGGTTCAAAAAAATTGTTCATTAATACCATGTAGTCTGCACTCAATTTAAGGTTTAACTGTTGCCATTGCATCAATAATTCATTGTAGGTATTGCCATAAGAGGGCATTTTCAGTATTCTTAAGCCCCTTGGCACAATACCCAGTTCTAAATAAGCCTGAAAACTCAGTCTTTGCCATTGCATATGCTTATAGGTTTGTACTTTCTTCTCCAAAATTAAAAGTCGCTCTTTAAATTCTTTCACCTCATCATTCACTGTTACCTGCTCAGAAGTTGAGTCAAAGATTACCTTCAACAAGGGATTTTCTTGAAGTCTTAACAGCTTCTTAATAGAATCATTTGATACTCCATTAACAACTTCCATAGCTTAACTGTAGGAACCACTAGACCACTGAGAAAATGCAGTGAAGACAGGACACTCGACTGAATAGTAAATTTCAGTAATTCCAAATTAACTCCACCAACACCACAACACACCTCGGGCTGAAGCTTCTCCTTGTTCAGTAGGTGCAGACAGTATACACCACAATAAATCAAACTAAAGTAACAATGGTGTTACTGCCAAATGCAAGATACGTACAAAGATATCACACCTTAAAAAGTTTAATGAATAAAGCTTTCGGGTCTACACCCTTCATCAGTATAACACTACAACAATACTATTACATTTAAATAGGAGACATCATCAAATCACATGCTTCAGCCCATCCCTAATCAAACACACAAAGAAACTTAAAGAAACAGCACTATAAGTGTAACCTATGTGTGATAAATATTAAAAACAAAATATAAAAGACTTACTATCATAGTAATGGTCTAACAGACTCTATACATCTAAGTGTTCTTTTTATTATATTTATTGCATTTGTTGCATTTATACTGCAATTTTTATTGCATATTTTAGATATGAGTAAATTAATTATATATATGTGTGTATATTATTATATTACACTTAGATGTATAGAGTCTGTTAGACCATTACTATGATAGTAAGTCTTTTATATTTTGTTTTTAATATTTATAACACATAGGTTACACCTATAGTGCTGTTTCTTTAAGTTTCTTTGTGTGTTTGATTAGGGATGGGCTGAAGCATGTGATTTGATGATGTCTCCTATTTAAATGTAATAGTATTGTTGTAGTGTTATACTGATGAAGGGTGTAGACCCGAAAGCTTTATTCATTAAACTTTTTAAGGTGTGATATCTTTGTACGTATCTTGCATTTGGCAGTAACACCATTGTTACTTTAATTTGCATATACACCATGTTGCCTCTGATATAACAGGTTTAAGGTATCACACAGTAGAAAGTCTAGATTTGCTAGATTTTTCTTTTTGTGTTTTTTAACCACTTGGTTGTCCTGTGTGACCTTTTTACTCATTGTTTCAGTTTGTTAGTTGGGAAATTTTGTAGACACCCTAATGTTTATGGATATCAGTTGGGTATGACAACCCTGTGTTTCCAAAAATCAAACATTCTTCTGATGCTGTGCTGATGATGCCAGTTGGTTTTCTTGTGTGACCTTTTTACTCGTTTTAGTTTGTTAGTTGTGATATTTTGTAGACCCTCTAATGTTTATGGATATCAGTTGGGTATGATAACCCTGTGTTTCCAAAAGTTAAACATTCCACTTATGCTGTGCTGCTGATGACATAAACAGGCAGAAACATGCATGTCCACAGCTCGAAGGGTATGGCTTTATTGGCTTGAAATTGTCCATAAATAGACTTAAAGTTAAAAGTAAAAGAAAAAGTCATGGGCATTCAGAATTGCCATTTAGCTGAAACACCTGATATCCTTAACGGGTAATTTGCATATATCTCATTTTGTCTCTGATACAAGAGGTTTAAGGTATCACACAGTGGAAAGTCTAGATTTGCTAGATTTTTCTTTTTGTGTTTTTTAGCAAAGATATGAACTCTGAAACTTAACTGTATGTCATTATTTAGTGGCTTCAGTCCTCAGTGATTTGCTAGAAAACCACAAATTTTATGAGGAACAGACCAAAAATAAGAGTTGAATAATTTTCTTTAACCAAAGTCCTGAATTTCTTTGGATATTTGTGAGTATCTTGTGGGTCTATCTGATATTTTTATGTCTAGATAAATTTCCTTCTTGGTGAGGGTTAGCAACTCTTTGTATAGATATAAGGGTTTTATCTTTGTGCCATTGTTTCCATGCTTTGTCATGTTTTTGCATGAGAATTCTAGTTGAATGAGTCAGACAGGGGATTGAGTTATTTTTACTCTTTTATTTCTGGTATGGGCAGGTATATTAACTCATTAACATCTCTGTGGTGTGGAATATCACACCTCTAGCAGCCTACACACAGCTTGCATTCCAGAACATTTTTTGAAAAATAAACTTAAAAAGCATAACATAAACAAATTTAAATATTTTGTGACCAATAGATGCTATTAAAACTGTACAAATGGCAACGTTATCAATCAGAAGTATTTTTTACAATGATAATATTTATTTATTTATTGACATTTATTTACCAGGAAAGCCCACTGGGCCAGGCTAGCCCATTTTTAGTGGAGGCCCAGGGAGAAAAGCTCCAGGGAACATACATAGAGTACAGAACAAAACAAAGCAAAGCAAGCTCAAGGGAACATACATAGAGTACAAAATAAAACAGAGTTAAATCATATTTTACATAAGAATTACATAAGAATACATAGTGCATTCATATTCTTTTCCACATATACTGTAATATATTACAATGCACACAAACCAGTTATTATTTTTCTAAGCTTTCACAAACTAATTCTCATATCATGAAAACTGTATAACCTAGACATTTTAGACATGAGTTTTCACATAACAATAAATTCCTCTACAGGTGTATGTTTCCTGAGATATTTACAGAAATATGAAGACATATGCTTAATTGTATAGCAAAACAATTAATACTGAATATCTCTCAAGATGTGCCACTTAGTACAAATATCAAAGGCAGTTTTCTTCAACAACATCTAAGGTTTGACATAATATCATGCAACTGTTTGTAAGTCACTTGGTTTTTAAAGTGTTACTGTAAGCGCATATGGAAATATTATTTCCATATTTACTAACAAACTAGCAATATTTTCAGTACAGTGTGATATAAACCAGAATTGACAATAAAGTGACCTATCTTCCACATTACTGTTTCACACCATACATATCAAGAACATGTAGGTCTCTCAATTATGAAAATATGAACATAAAAATGAAAGAATGAACAATAAGTGCCAAACAAATATTAATTTCTCCACTGCAGAATATCATAGACTATCAGTCAGTGTCATTTTGTTAACAGCTGTTTGCTCATTCTAATACTGCCTATTATCAATTGATAAGTCACTCATTCTAATATTGCCTATTGTTAGATGGTATGTCACTTAGTTAAAGAAGCCAGACCCAAAACAGTTCTGGACACCATAAAGAGTTGTGGATGTGAATTGGAAATACACAAAAAGGGTGCTATAGGCTTGAGAGAGTTAATGTATTTATGAATATATTGTTGAAGTTAACAACTTCATCTAGGGATAGGGTTTTGAGTGGAATCCAGTTAAAGGATTTTAGTAAGTGACTGAGAGGTTCAGGATGAAAGCTAGAAAGGTTTTGAGTAGTTATACATTGCTGTTTTTTAACTGGTTGGTGATTTCTCTGTTGAAGCATATAGGATGATGGTCACTAAGGGAATCGGGTAATACCCCTGAGTTAACATATTTGCTGAGGTTGTTGACATGTATCCACTTGAGGATAGAATTTTTATGATTTGATTTGTTGAGTTGAGTAGGAAAAGAGCTTAGCTGTTTGAACTCATGCAAGTTGACAAGTAGTTGGGGGTATTTGATGCTAAATAACCAGTTACTGTTAATGTCACCAAAGATAATGTTTTCAATAGAACCATCTGTAGTTATCCAGCAAAGGATTTCTTCTTACAAGCTAATATTGTTATCTGCTGGTATGTCAAGGGCAACTATGCATAGCTTCTTATGTTTATTACCATTGAGAAGAGAGATAAGAAAGTCCTGCATTTTGGAAGATTTGTTATGTTAGTTTTGAGGGGTGAGACATTTAAACAATCATCTTATACAACTGCAATGTTTTCCCCTTTTAGTATAGTCTGTCACACTGAATTACACTGCAGCCAGGTGATAGAATTTCAGAATCTTTTATATGGCGTTTTAGCCTTGTTTTGGTAGTTAAAGTAATATTTGGTGAGTATTGACGAAACCATGCTTGCAGGTCTGTAGCATTCTTTAAAATGCTACACATGTTAATGGAGGTAAAGATAAGTTTGTGGGTGTTTTACAGGAGTTAGAGGAAGACAAGGGTGGAATGGAAAAGGATGAGGGATCAGGGATAGGATGAATGTTACCACAAAAGTGAATTTAGAGAAGAGCAGACACGTTTATAAATTTATTCCAAGTTATGTCAAAGGGAAGTGAATTGTTACATGTTTTGCATTTGAGAAGGTGAACAGGTTGGGTATTAAATAAATGTAAGGAAATAGGTATGAGGGATCGTTTAGTCTGAGTATAGGTAGGGTGGCAGGTAGTGTGTGAATAAAGTGTGAAAGTAGATAGGTGGCAATGTGATATAAAATGAATAGTAGAGATGTGAAGACGCATAAGTATAACATGGTAGACAGAGAAGACTATGACACAGTTAATGGGAGAAAAGATGTTAAAGGAGAAAGGGGAGGAAAAGGGGGAGTGACAGAGGAAGTGGTTTACTGGATATTTCAGTCAGGGTGGTTCCTTATTATGTGATGGAGAAAAGTAAGATTTCAATAGAGTATAGTCATTTAGAGAAATTTAGAATAAACCATGGTGTAGTAGGTTGAAACTGTGAATTAGAGGAAGTATTGGGAAGAGAATAATTAAGCAGATGGTATGAATAATAAAAATTTTGTGGATATTACATTTTGGGTCAATATTTTGAAAGAAGGAATGGTAATGTTGAAGGACTTCCTCGGGAGGAAGGCATGGATACTGTAAATGGGGAAAAGGGGAATAAAAGTATATATTGTAATGTTATAACAATAGAGAAGAGTGAATTAAATGAGGAGCAGTAGAGAAGAATAATTCTGGATAAAAACTGACAAAAGATTGTAAAGTGTTTGGGTGAATGCTACTGGATAATGAGGTAGTAGCAAGATTGGTTAGGTTAGTAGGAAGAGGAGGGGACAGGGATGAGGAAGGGGAGGGCTATGTACAGTATAAATTTAGATAAGGAGGGTGTGTGGGAATTTGGGGTAGGGCATGGGAGCATAGTGAGCCCAAGCATGGTGAGGGTGAATGCAGCAGGTTGGAATCCCTCACAGATGGAGATATTAGCCCAAGAAAAACAATCAGTGACAACAGAGATAATGGAAGGATTAAATAGCAGTGTCAGTGCTTTTGGTAATATGTGTATAATTCAACAGGAGAATGGAGCAGAGAATGTTTAACAAAGTTGCTCAAGGTTCAGAAATTAATACATTAAAGCCAAGATAAGCTGCTTATGAATAAGAAAGCTAAATAGCAAGATATAATGGTTGTAAGAAGCCTGAAGTACATTAAAACATAACGTGTCCTTTTCCTTTAGCAATAGCACTAGCTGCATGCTCAGTGGTACAGATGGTTTTAGCAACTTACCTAGCGGTACCCAAAGGTGTCAGTCTACATAATGTCTATACTGAAAAACATTTTTTACCGACTACAAACCCTCCTAGTAGAAGAAATATAACTTTATGCAGAATGATGCAGAAAGACAGGGAAACTGACAACTTTTGATACTGAGTGGAAGCAGAAATCCTGCAAGCCTAGTGGCATCCAAAGGTGTCAGTGTATATAGTGTCCAAACTGAGTAATATTTTTTACAGGCTGTAAAATCATCCTAGTGAAAGGAAGATAATTTTATACAAAAAGACAGGGAAACTGATGATGTTTGATATTGAGTGGAAGAGGTGATGTTGCAATCCTTGAGCAGCTATGATCCTATGTGAAGGGTGGGGAGATGAGATACTTGATCCTCAGAGATAAAATAACTGTTATTGTGATGCCACTCCAGTACTTTGCTTGTAACATACCATTCTGAAAAATTAATTTTGAAAAGGCTGAGTAAAAATCACAAAAAAAATTTAAAAAATTGTAAAATACTCAGAAATGCATTGAAGCTTGTTTATTCCAGTTTCACATGTACTATTTGCCACTTGCCACTTTCTATAAGCTGCATCATCTGTTACTAATCAGGTGCTAAAATTTGTTACCATTCAGCTCTGTGGGAAATAGGAGGCAGTTGTGTTTTCACGAGCTGTCATGAGGGTGTCTGCGGATCAAGAGAAGTTACTCTCTCATTGTTTTCTACAGAACACCTGTCTAGACTGGAGTTTCTAAAACTCAACAACACTATGGCTGATCTCACCAAAAAAAAACATCCTTCTAACTTGGCATGAGCAACTTTATCACTCATCTGGGAGATAACGGATATCTAATACACAAAGAAAAATGCATCATCCATCATTTACTTTTCAAGTTAGGACCACTTTCATTTCATTCAAACAAGTACTCTCAAATAGTGACAAACTACTAAATCACAAGAAATATGATAAGGGAAAGTATAGGCATTAGTAATCTATGACTGTGGACACCAAAAAACTCCAAGGAGCCACTACTGCAAAGTTAACTGACTATGGAAGTAGGAAAAGATTGGTACAATATAGGTGATAACTAAATATATGCAGAAATAACTAAAGACAGCAATTGGTGATACTAGAGGTGTAAAAGTGCTGTACACTAATTATACCTTCTTAGACCTTTGTATTATCAGGTCAATCTTATTGCACAACCATTCTCTGGATTTAGGTGGGCCTCTCAGCAACTTTTAACTATTTTTTCCCAGCACATGGGGGTCAATCTCCTACTTCAAAAATCTCCATCCTTTCTAATGATGTTGGAAGAATCCCTCGAGCAAGGAGGGTGGGCTCTTCCTTGTTTTATACATGACAGGCTGAAAGAAGCTTGGCTTGAGCAGCTACAAAAGTACACAATATTATCATTACCTTCTCTGATAAAAGTTTTTGTAGACTTTAGCCTAGTTATAGGTTATATGATGATTGCATTATCTTTTTGCTAGCTACATAATTCTTATCCTTCTTGTCAAGCTTCTTTTGCAGCCTTCAGCATGGCAGAATCACAGATGCTACACAATGCATGCATTACCGAAAAATGGCTCCTCAATGATAGACATGTTTGCAAGTGGTGCTTGGGCCCTGCATTCCTTTAAATGCACCATGTTATACAAAGGGGCCAAATATCTCTGGGATATTTTACAGCATCCCAGGTAGCCTCACTGTGGTAGTCCTTACTGAATATTAATAACAAAAAGCATCAATAAGACAAGAACCACTACTTGTTGAGGAAGCCTCATTCTCGCAATGATTATTTGTCAAAGGAACACATCACTAAATCTCAACAAAGGTTCAGTGATCTTGGGATATTGGGTGAGTCCTCTCCCCTTACTCTATTCAGATGCAACAAGACAGGTCTTGTTAATTAAGCTGTGTAACAGAGTTCTTTCTGGCAGGGTGATGAATTTCCACTGTTTTATATAAACTGTCCCACACGCTTTTTAGGTTTATTGGATATAATGCTGCCTTAGCTACTTTCACTATTAGCCTTTCTCTGTCACCATGGTGGGTTTAGAGAGTCAGGTTTGATTACTGCCTGCATCTAAGACCTGGCAGCACAAAGCACAACTAGAGATTTTTCTGCAGCATCTTTAAAGTAGTTTTCTGAGGAGCTGTCATGAGGGTGTCTGCGGGTCAAGGGAAGTTACTCTCTCATTGTTTTCTACAGAACACCTGTCTAGACTGGAGTTTCTAAAACTCAACAACACCATGGCTGATCTCACCAAAAAAAACATCCTTCTAACTTGGCATGAGCAACTTTATCACTCATCTGGGCATGTCACAGAAGCTTTGCTGCATCTTGACAAGTCTCAGAAATATCCAAATACTAGGAGCCAACATCCAATCATGAACCCGGACTGAAGGAAAGATGATTGCAGTCAGTGTAGAGTATAAAAACATTTATTAGTACAACCACATAATAAAAAGAACAAACTGAGCACTGTCATCTGCCTGTAACCTTGGCTTCTTCAGAATTAAACCAATAAATACAAAGAGCTTTTAAATCCTCCTCGCAGCAAGCCCCACAATACAAATCGATTAACATTTTTTTGTTCGCAAAACCAAAAAGAGATCAATTTTTGCAAAATGACCCAATAAAAACTTGTTTTATACTTAAATTAAAAAATGAGCTCCAATCCCTAAACCAGTAGAATAACACTGGTTCATTCTGTGAAATATGATCATTAAACACACATGCTGAAAACAAAATAATTCAATGGTAACATTTTCTAAACCCATTGATTATAGTCCTATAGAATATATATAAACGGATATGACTTTTTAATAAGTCTAAATACTTAACTTCATGTAAGTAAGCTGTTTCTACCCAAAGTAAAACAACACCCACTTAAATGCAGACTTTTTGTTCGAGAACCAATGAAACAAGTCTTCAAACAGCTAATCAACTCGCAACTGTATAATCAGCCACCTAAAAGAGCCCCGTTTTCCTTACTATGGAAACCTATTAGTTGTCAAACAAATAAATCTAAAAGATTCTGTTCCATCCAAAAAATATAAATATTTGGTACCCTTCAACAAGGAATCAGTAATAGAAACCAAATGTTCATTACTATAACTTTAAACATATGATACCATGGTGTTTCCACAATAACTGCTGATTCTTCAATTTGACCTCACTTTACCGCAATCAAAAAACAGATCCTGGACCTGAGACCCAATAAAACTTTGTTCCTTCCATTGTCAAATGAAATACCTCTTAGCCTTACAACAAACAATGAGGCTTGAGTGTTTTTGAACTGTGTTTTCAATAACGTAGTTCAAACAGTTTTCTTCAATATTAAAAACAACTAATCATCATGTAAGTGAGACCCATATCATATAAAAATATTTATGTGTCTTTGAAACATGAAACAAGTGAAAAGGGCCAAGTAACTTTCCTCATACATTAACCTTGATTTATCATGATGTTCTGACCATCTCAGCTGATTCAATCAAAAAACTCTTCCCAAGCTCAAAACTCAATAAAATTGTGGTACTTTTGTTAACAAATGAAATATCACACAACCATTTCAGAAGTAATGAAAATTACCTGTTTTAAACTATATTTTAAACTGTGGAATAAACCAGGGAAGACTGTGGCATTGAGCTTAATCTTAAAAAACACATCTCTATTTCTAGTATTTTAAAATTTAATTCTTATATAGTCTAGACCTTACTCCGTTTTTAATTTGTAGGTTTTTTGTTCTTATTCTAAAGTTTAAAACTCTCTTAATGAAAACTAAGGTCCTGTCCTTAGCCTACACATTTCATATCTTAATGTATAGCTCAATTATAATGGCGATATCTCCAAAACAATCAATAGGGGCTAACTGAGTCACTGATTCAACGACCAGAACTAAGCCCTCAAAAATGCATGACTGCTTGAAAGGTTAACTTCCAATCACTAAAGTCAATGTTCTACATAACTACTACTCCATTAGGAGCTGTTATAATAAGCATAAGCCTGAGGAAGCATGCACATTTATGCTAATTTGAAACACACAAGTGTTGCTTCTGAATCTGTCTTCATTGGCAATAAGTTTTTCAGGAAACATGTTTCTAGGACCCTAAAAGTTCTCATGCAGAAAGAAGCAACATTTCCTCTGCCCATTACTTAAATCAACCAAGCCTGCATAATTCATCCATGATTGTATTTATTTTTATTTTGCTTTGTTAGCTGAGTTACTCAGCTGAACAATACCCACATCCAGTGAAACTCTGAGAAACAAATTTGTCATATTAGAGATTGTGCAAACTAACTATAAAAAAAAACAGACCAAAACATTACCCAGTTGGAGACTATTAGCTACTACAACCAAGGTGCAAACAGTTCAATTACAAATCATAAAATAAAGCAACAAAATAGTACTTCTACACATTGCATAAACTATGCAAGTGCAAAAAATCGAATTACTATGCATAATATCAAGTTCAGCCTTCAGGAATATTCACATGAGCAGGAAGGCATTAAACAAGGGACTGAAACAGTGTATACACAATTAAGAGTATTAGTATGTGTAGGCCTTTCACAAAATCTGGGCATAAGCTGCAATGGAAGATAGTCAAAACCAAAGCAGAAGAAAATAATGAAGAACCACAAACAAAACAGTGGTTCAAACATGAAGGAACTCCACAGCCAGACAGGACGAAGAGACAGACATTTGGAATGAGAAATTGACATATAAGAAGAACCAACTTATGGTATATGATATTGTACAATTCCATCCATCCCTGCCAGCATCAAATGCCCAAGCCGCTAAATGACCCTTGCCACCTGGGCCATAGTTAGGGCCTTATCCCTCTACACCACAGCTCTGGCTAGTTTGTTAGCAATTTGATAGCATCTGCTTGGAGAGAGAGAGAGAGAGACATGTTCTGCCCACATAAAGAAGAATAATAACTGCTCAGACTGCCTGAACTTTATGGTTCTTTCCCATGAATATTTAGTAAACGTAAAATCCTCTCTCCTTTATTCCCAAGGTTAGGACAGAAGAATGGCAGCTGAATAGTCTGGTTAAATGAAAGGATCATCCTGTTCTGCACATCAAACCCAGTTGAAGACACTAGTGCCAAAAGCTACTAACCAAGCACAAGGCACTGTCAACAAAATAAATTAAAATCACCATTCTCAAAAACTGCTACAAGATGTACATTAAACTGTTCCCCATAATGTTATGCTAATTTTAATTTATTTTGTACTTAGGCTCTTCATACAGCTAACTAACATTATTGTGTGATTGGTAGTTGATTGGGAGGTTTTTATATATAAAGGACATTGGTTTTTGTGTCTGTCCTATACATCTGATGAAGTTCTTGATGAAAATGTAATGTATTTTCAAGGATTTATGTACTAGCTTCAATCTTGTTTTGTTTTAATAAAATAACTATTTCCTTGGGTTGGCTCAGCACATTAGTACTTGCAGATCACAGATTATCTTAGCTGAGGTAATGGCCACCAAAAGTACAGCTTTTCAAGCAAACCCAAGTGCCAACTAAAGAAGTGGGATCAGGGAAGCACAGCTAAAGTTTCCATGGTGAGTCCTGGCAATAAAGTATAGCACCTGCATCATCCCTGAAAGGTAACAGATGAACCTTTAGAGACACAGTGGATCCCCTCCACTCTGCAGAGGACCTGTCTGTTTTATGTGCTAACTGGAAGGTTACTTCCTGCATAATGAAGTATAATAGTATGCATGCCCGTAGGAAGACAATGTTGAACAGTGTTTTTTTTTATATTTCTTCGGCTCCTTCTTAAATCATCAAATTCTTAACAGCATTGTTATGATGGAAGGAGGTTGTCTCAATGGAAATTTTACCAAAAAAAAGAACAGGATTTCATATCATGGTTGGCAGCTAAACAGAAGACACACACAGCAGCATATAACCTGCTTAGCAATCTCCTGACTACACGTTTAGCTTTAGAGCACTGGTATTGAGGAATTCTGCATAAATATAAAACAAGAATATGTTCTAGTCCTACTACTCATTGAATTAATGAATAATAAATAAATAGCAGAAAGAATGCAGGACGGGCAGGTCTTCCAGACCAGCCTGCATTGGTGGTAATAATGAGGTCATAGACAGACTCGTCCACCAAATAAATGCTGAAGGACTATTGACAGAATATTACTTCTCACCCTGGGAAGTTAACAAGACAAACAGTGACCAGCTGGTTGAGACTACTTTGAAAACTGCCTTTATATGAGTCCTATTTACATAGAAATCTACACGGCTTATCTTTGCTCATATAACTTGTGTTTGACACAGTGTAAAGACAGAAAGAACAGCAGTAAGGAAAACATATACCTACCACCGATCTTGGTCCGTATGGGTTCAGATCATAAGCTGAAAAGTAAATCAAAGCACCATTAATACTAGAGTAACAAACGTGGACCTAGATCAACCTGCAATCAATCTGTTTTTAAAAATACTCTTTTTGAAGATTAGGCTTACTGCTTCAACCCTGCTGCTGAACTTTTCACTTGTGTATACTTTTCCAATGTCTCATTTAACCACATCATTGAAAATACCAGCTGTAGCACTTTTATTCATAACTCTCCTGGTGATGTCTCATCACAGAGGAAGAAGGAAAAATACTTGACACCCATTCTCTGAAATGCATTGCAGTCTCCAAACTCACTCCAACCAAGTCCCTTAATAAAAACAGCACTCTCTTCTACATTTTTTTCTACAGTTCTCTTAATTTTTAATTTTTAAACAGCTAGTCCCAAATGATCCATGGACCCTTTTTCAGGGGAGACCAAAAGTGTACACAAGCTCCACTTAAAAAGCAGTAAACAAAATACATAACCGCTCTATGTAGGAATACAACAGATACATATAAGTATATACACATAAATATCACTAGTTTAATTACAAAAATAAGTTCTTCTTAACAAAAGATTGGTATTAATGCTTTGTCCTAAGCCATTCAGTTCCCTAAAACACAACATTATCAACCTTGAACCTATTTTACCTGCGTTTTTATTCACATGTTCCTTATCTCTACTTTTCCTCCTTATTTTCAACCCACCCTTTAAGGTACAATTGAGATGAATGCACTTCCTGCATTTTTTAAAGCCAAACTTCCTTCTCAACTCTTCAAATCCCATAAAGCCATGCTTTCTCTTCATTCCATTTTCCTTCAGATACCACTCCTAGACATAGGGTTCATAGGTAATAGGCACGCATTTGTGTAGACCACCAAGGAGCCTGTTCAATTTCTCAGCTGCTCCAAAACACTGTCTGGTTAAGTGACATTTTCAGGGTCACATATATCCCTTTCAACCTCTTAAGACAACAGTTTTGGTCAAAGCCCAAAACAGTGGCGGGACAAAAGCCCAAAATCAGAGACACATTTTAAACATTGTTCTTATAAAGTTATAGAGTTGCTAGAAAAATAGGTTTTGCATTAACTTGCATTTTCACTGAAGGATATGAAGTCTAAAACTCAAATATCTGTCATTATGAAGTGACTTCATTCCTGAATAATTTGCCAGAAAACTACAAATCCTGTAAGAAAAAGACCAAAAATATGAAGCAAAGATATTGGACATTATGTGAAATTCTGGGCAGTTGAGAGGTCTGGTGACACAGCAGATGAAGGCTAACAGAATCAAACGGTCATCTGTAGGAGGCTTGATAATAACTGCCAGGTGAAGGACGCACACATCCTCTGCCCAAGAAGTAAACATGGGAACCTGGGCAGTGATGGCAAAAGTGCCAAATTTTAATCACTAGACTATTAGGGAATCTCCATATTACTTTTAAATCTAGTTTGTTGATAATGACAATCCCTTGACATTACTACTGCAGCTGATCCCTCCTGCCCTGATATAATGAAATACTGTTCACATTCATCTGCTGACCAATCAGTGCAGACACCTTGAAACCTTACATCACTAACTACGCCTCCTTCCATTACACATCTTTAAATGATTCCATAGTTTCATTTCCCGCAGCTTTTAATCTTTTTATACCTTAAAATGACTACATTACCATTCAAAAAAGACACCCTTGTCAAGCACATGCTTGGCATAGACGAATGGATGAAATGACACTCCACAACAGTGAAAGTATACAGTTACTACAAGCATTCCCACATCATTTAAACATTTTAACTCAGAAAATGCATCGTTGGGGAAAAAGAATTACGCTTGTAAGGTAAATTAAAAGTTGAGGAAATGGTGAACTCTGACCATGGGTGACTCCTTACCACAAAATCGTAAAGAATTGAAAAGAGTGTTTTTAGCATCCTCTTTTATGAGAAATCCTCCGTCAATGTTGAAACTATATTTGCTTGAGAAAGAGATCTGGAAAACAACAGGCTGAAGACAGCCTTCTATTTTCAAGGAGCACGTTTGTGAAAATCACTTCCAATTTGCAGGCCAGGTAAGATACACTAATGGTTCTTGTGTGAAATGTATGCCTCTCTCATTTTTTTCTTATTGCCATAAGGACCTCTCTGTTACTGCTATGGCAACTGTATCACATAAGAGTCTTTCAAAATGTCTGCATTACCTGCATCTCTTCGTTTACTCTGTTTATCATGCTGAGTAGTGTTCACAAGAACATCTCTAATATCTTGTTAAGTCCATAAACCTACTACAATATGTTTACACAGCAGTGTAATAAGTACTGTTTCTCTTCTCTTCTTCTTCTGAGCTAGTGAAGCAGCTTTTACGCACAGAGCCTGGCCTATAACACAGCCTGTCATCACTCATGTGGTACGATTGTGAAGGTGTTTCACACCCATTCTTTGCAGACAGGCAGACTATCCTGCATAATGCCATAATCAGTGACAACACTTCCCAATCAGGAGTCACTACCGCATACATTGATACATTGACAAATGGGTAATATGTAGCTCTATATATATATATATATATATATATATATATATATATATATATATATATACACACACATACATGCACAAATATACATATATAAGCTTCTTGGTCATTAAAAAAAATCTATGTTCTACTCAGCATCTTAGCATTATTTCTTCCTCTTTCAGAAGTAGTCAGGAGTTTCTATATACAAATGGAGCACTTTGTATAAAATACTGCTACATTCAATTTATAGACTATTTAGTTTACAATTTAACACTGAGACAGACAGCAATATTGGATTCAACAAATGTTATCAGTGTGGGGATGCTTTCAATGATGAGACAAACATTTGCTATCTACCTGATGGTCCTGGAGGGCCAGGTAGTCCTTGGATGCCCCGTTCGCCTTTGTCTCCTTTCTGTCCATTTATTCCTGGAAGGCCATGTTCACCTTTGATGCCTTAGAAAAACAGCAGACACATACTTTTAAAATAAAATTGAAATGAGCCAAGATGATCTTCAGAAATACTGCTGATAGACTCTTGAACTATGCTTTATCCCTAATATGCACTATGTTTTCATAGCTGAAAGCTTCATGTTTTGTTCCAGACTGGTTTGTGATCAGCTGTAACTGCAAGCATCATCCTCATCATAAGACCTGGCAGATATATCAATTCTTTGCAAGGGATGCACTCCATCTTAGCCTGAAAGGGACAATGCTGCTTGGTACAGTAATGGAAAGGTACACCTTACTGAATCTACCTTTAAACTAAGATTGAAGGGGTATGCAAGTTTCATGCAGTGGAAAGAACACAAAAGAGAAACAGAGAGCACAACAGGGTAATGAACACTGGGGACTTGCAGCACAGCTGGGCAGTGTTACACTGCAGTGCAAGCAGTCTAGGTAGGAGGAGGGATGAACTGCAAGTGATGATGAATTTAGAGTGGATGGACATTTTGGTTATCATTTAGGTAGGAAGATGTGGACACTTCTGACATCACCAAAATATAGGATAGTCTTTAGAAATTGAGACGCAGAGATGTCTTGGTGGATGTTGCTCAGGAAAGGCAAAAAACAGCCAAAGGGACAGATGGAAATGTAGCAGCTTTTCACAAAAGGAAACACATCAGGTGTGATGTCAGAGAAGAGGAAGAACATGAAATCAAGAATTCATTAATTCCAAATGCCCTGGACCAGCTCATTCTTTCCCCCACTAAAGGTAGCAACATCCCTGACCTGGTCATTACTAACATGGGCGACCATTACTCTACACCAATAGTCAACTCCTCCCTGGTTAGATCTGCCCACAAACTAATCACCTTGGAAATCCACCCCCCCCCCCCGTAAAGGTAGCCACCATAAAAAACTTCTCCAAAGCTAACTTTGGGCTTTTGGGCTCCTAAGAACAGAGGTGGCTAACTTCATGGCACCCATGCAAACGGAGAATAGTTTCATGACCGTCGAATCATACACCAAAGTACTGTACAAACACGTACACAAATGCATGGATCTCACCTTACCCAATAGAACCAAGATGCTCTCCTCCAAAAAAAGGAAGCCAATCGGGTGGTCCCCTGCCATAAACAAACTCTACAACAGAAGGAGGAAGCTGATGTGAAATAAAGTGAAGTCCCAAGACTGGAAAAACTTCCTTATCAGCCTCAACAAAAAGTTGAGATCCCTCATCAAATCCTCTAAACCTAGCTATGAAAACAGAATTGCAGCAGATACTAAAGACAGCCACAAGGCCTTCTATAGTTATGTAAAGAACCTCCACGGCAATACCCAGATTTGCTCTGAGCTACTGCACAATGGCACCTCCTATACCAAGCCAACATATATTGCCAATATACTGGCCAACTGATTCAGTGCCAACTTTACCCCTCCCCCCACAAGGACCAATCATAATACCAGTAGATTTCCAGGCACCCAGTATTACTGCTGCACAGGTTACAACAGCACTGTCCAAGGCCAAGAATACAGCTTCTGTGGGACCTGACAATATCACTGGCTGTGTTCTACCTAAACTACAGTGTGAACTGGCACATCACCTGTGTGCCCTTTTCAATCACAGCCTCACCTCAAGCTTTGCCCCTACCGAATGGCGCACTGCTATAGTCATCCCTCTCCACAAAGGAGGAGCGACTACAGACCCTGGGAACTATCGCCCCATTAGCCTGACAAGTCTGATATGCAAAGCTATGGAACGCATCATCATGGACCTAATAAACAAGGATATAGGGAATCACCAAACTCTGGATCTCACACAGTTTGGTTTTGTGAAGGGTAGATCATGCCTGTTCAACTTGGTCGACTTCTTTGAGTCAGTCACTAGAGCTGTGGATGAAGGCAAGGTGGTTTATACAGCCTACCTTGATCTGGCCAAGGCCTTTGATACCATTCCCCACTCAGAAATCATAGAAAAACTCACTAAGCTAGGCATCAACCCCTATATCACTAGGTGGGTTACAAACTGGCTGATAGATAGAACCCACAGTGTGAAAGAAGCTGACTCCAAGTCAGACTGCTGACCAGTCACGAGTGGAGTCCCACAGGGATTCTTCCTGGGTCCTCTGCTGTTTGGTATCTACTTCTCAGAAGTCCAGTCCAATACAAAGGGACTCTGGCTGTCAAAGTTCGCAGACGATTGCAAGCTGGGAACCATTATTAGCTCCCCAAGTGATGTTGACATCCTACAGAAAGGCCTCACTGAGACCAACGACTGGTGTCAGAACCATGGCCTTAAGCTCAATGCCAAAAATGTGTCGTCATCCCCTTTGGGAAAAACCCAGTTCCCATGAACTACCACATCAATGATAGTCCACTGAACCCAGAAGGCATTATAAGAGATCTGGGAACACAGGTTGACAGCAACCTCTCTTTAGACCACCACACTGCCACTGTGGTCAGAAAGTCCTTCTATGTGGCACATCTCATTACTATTTGGCATGTACCTCACTAGACACCTGCAACAACTGGAGAGGCTGGAAAAGTACCTCACAAAGAGGATCCTAACCCTTAAACACTTACCCTATATGGACAGACTCAAAAAAACTCCAACTATTCTTTGTCTCATATCGCCTACTTAGAGGCGATCTCTGCTTGACTTACACAGCTATGTCTGACTCAGCTCTGTTAGAAATGCTACATCTAAAGAAATCCCAATCCCTCCGCACCACATGCTCAAGAGACCTCAACCTCATTACCACAATCAACGGAATGTGCTGGAGGGACAGGTTCATAAACCAAAGACTGCCCATGCTATGGAATAGACTTCCCATACATGTCAAACAAAGCACCTCACTGGCCATCTTCAAGAGAAATCTTGATGAGAGGATGGGAATTAAATATTTGTTCCCACTGATGAAAGCCTCTGGGCTGAAACTGGTCTGGGATTTATTTATTTAATAAATCTTATGTGGTAACGTTACGGCTTATTTGTGCTGTTTTTTACACTGATGTTTGGTGCTGGCTACTTTTTTTCTTGTAACATGAGTAGTTTTCCCAGTTAATGGTGGAGTAGTTGAAATCGCCCATTATTAGGGTGTTGGGTTGTACCCTAATATTTTCCAGTGTATCAAGAAATGAGGAGTGGGAATCCTGGGGCATGGTGGGCGGTCTGTAGCAAGCTACAATTGGATTGCGGTCTTGCCCAGAGTTAGTTGCACTTGGATAAACTCGGATGCATTATGCTGTGCAACTAGCCCTGAGGTATGGATATCCTTAATGAATATGGACACGCCTCCACCTTTAGTGCTTCAGTCTGGGTTAGGTGGCGAAAGGTGTGGTATGAATTATAGCCTGGTAATGCAGGGGTTCTCTCTGGGGCTTTGAACCAGGTCTCTGTCACTGCACAGATGTCGATGTTCTCAATTTTAAGGAGTGCCTTGAGTGAGTGCATTTTGAGGTTTAGACTTCTAGCACTGAGTAGCATTACCCTCAGATTTTGCTTGCTTGTACTTATTACGGTGGTGAATTTGTTATTTGAATCTTGCCTATAAAAGGCACTATAGTGGTGGCAAGAGCCTTAGCCAGTATCTGGAATCCCAAGGGTGATAGGTGTAGGCCATCTCTGGTAAAGCATCATGGTCTGTCGATCATGTCATCCCAAGCAGACAAATACTGGATCCCCTTAGAATGATACCAGAAGCTTAGCCAATTAAAGATAATAATTTTGTCCTTGTACTGTGGTATCATTCTGGGTGATGGCAGGATACCTGGGCTACAAGATCGGAGAGCTCCTCCATGTCTCTTTTCATGTAGTCCAGGGAGGTACGTCTCAGGTCATTCACACCAACATGGACAATGACAGAGTCATATTTGTACTTGTTGTGGAGTGACCTGAGTGCGTGCATTATGTGGCGGATCCTGGCACCCAACAAGCGGCTGACAGTAACTTTCTCCTTGTTTAGCTTGGTGAGTGGAACATCAGTGTGCCTGATTATAGAGTCACCTATGACTAGAGTGTTGGGTACGTTGTTATGCCTTATGGGCTGTGGTTGAGTGGCACACTGAGTTTGTGGGCTATGTGTCATATGGGTTGTGTTGGGGGTGGAGTTTGCTTGCATTTCTGCTTTGGAGGTCCTTGTTGCTTAGGAAGATTTTTATTGAGAGCCTCCATGAATGTAGGTGTGTGTTTTGTGTTTCTATGTGTGTATTTTGGTGGTGTAGGTTTTGAGGGACTATGTGATGAGTGTGGTGTGGTGCAAGTGTTTACCTTCTCCTCTTGACTGTCTAGTCCAGTCTTGGGTGAGTTTTGCTTCCAGTTTGGCTATATAAGTGCATCTCTCACATGTTGTAGTGCTGGGTGGTAGAAGGAGAGGGTTGTCTGTGTACATGAGGCAATTGCTGCATTGCCCCAAGATGCCCAGATTCATCAGGTAGACAGGAGAAAACACCTTGATTTTAGGCAAACATTTCAATAAAAATGCCACATATAGAAAGCCAATCATTTTACTGTTAAAATTAAATATCCATTGTTTTGCTCATAACAGGCCTTTGATTGTTGTATGTGGGTGATGAAAACACTTCTTAGTTACACACTACCATGTTAGCAGACTTGCAAAATGCATTTTAAAATGCATTTTAGCTACATAATGGGCCTTAGGAAAGTGAGATGGTTCACATGGAAGACCGCTTCTCCTTCCTGGGGTGGGGTGAAGGTTTAGCTTAAGGGACACATCATTTTGTAGATACCATCTAGTGGACAACTGAAGGTAGTCAACCCTGGTAATGTCAGCCAACAGTGGGAAATGAGTAGCATGTTTAGAAATGGGTATAATTAACATAATGTCATGAAACTCCTGCTTAAAGATTAATAGAAAACACTACCAGAAGCTTCAAAGTATGTCCCACTCTACCTTCAAGTTAGATCACAGAAAATGGGAGTTGAGGGGTCACAGCTGCTAGTTTCAGAGAGAGAGTGAGCTGGTAGAGATAAGGACAAGAGGAAAAACAAGATGGGTGGGTGTGAGACACTTTCAAGGGGGACACAAAAGCACTTCCTAATTCCATATTCACCATTTAAAACTTCTGCAGGTTATGCCTTTATCATTTTCAGCTACCTCATTTCCCTTGAAAGATTCGTATTTGATAAACAAGCCATCTTGTGCCCAAGCTGTGGTTATCAGTTTTATTTAAGTTTGAATATCAGAGTAACACTTAACTCACAATTAACTTTAGTCCATGCTAACAAAAAAGAAAGAAAAAAATATTTTCTGCCAATCATAGGTACACATTACTCCATTTGACAACTTATCTGCCAGTCCTGCAGTGTTAGGATGGCTGTGAACTTTACAAACTACTGTTATTTGCAGTAGAAGTGCTTGCTATAGTCAGGGTACAGAGTGGGTGAAGTGCAGGAATTTACATATTGGAAGCAGTAGCAGCTGAAGATTACACACTTCTAAATAAGCCTTGCCAAGAGGTCTGAAGTCACTGATACACCTGAATACTGATGGCTCATCCCATCAAGGTATTGCACCTACATTAGCACATGGCTTGGGTGAAGGAAAGAACTATAATAGACCATATGTCAAATCACAGTATGAGGAACACGTAACAAACACTGACTGTAAAAAACTGATATAGTCGTTGGTGGAGACACATCACCTTTCTGCATCACAGGTAACCAAAGTTTAACTGGCAAACAAGGGCTCAGATGAATAGCACTTCATTCTCTTGTATATGCTATACAGACAAGATACTTCTCTCTGAAGCAGAATCACACTGGGAAGATAAGAGTGTCACCTTTAATCTTGGGATAGAATACCAGTTTTAAAATAAATCCTCCATATATCTTTGCAGCACTTCATTTCACCATAAAGGGATGGCTTAACCATGGCTAAGTTGGAACAACATTCTCTGTTTTGGGTGATGAAAGTCAGACATCTGTACATAATTTATTTATTTATTTATTGACATTTGTTAACCGGGTTTGTCCAGCTGGGCTTGTGGTGCATTTTCAGTGGAGACCCAAGGAGAAAATCTCCAGCAGTATATTTTTAAACAAGTACAATTTTAAACAATATTGATATAATAGCAGTTATAGCAAAAAAATTCCCATATGTTGGGTTACATGCATAAAGTTAAAATTGCATTAAAAAGAAGCTTAGTAACATAATTTTACATTGATATACTTCAATAGGTCAACAATAAAATTTGTTTGTATAAAATTATGTAAATGCATAGTAGACACATTGGAGAGAGAGGTGTAATGAGGTACTAAGTATGGTCCTTTTGAGGGTACATAAAGGGAAGGAAGACTAGGTAGGGTCATGGCAAGGGCAGGTTCTGGAATTGAGAAAATAAGCTTTTAGTTCCTTTTTAAAGTGTGAGGTGTGGGAGACTGAACGTAAGTCAAGGGGAAGTTTGTTCCAAGCATGGGCAAGGGAGTGTTTGTAGAGTAGCTTGCCTACTGACCTTTGTGGGTGGTAGACATCAAGTAATTGTTTGTTAGAAGTACGGAGGGTCCAGGATGGGATGTAGATGGAGACTAAGGAAGATAGAGATGGACAGAAGGAGGTTTTATAAAGAATAGAGTGTAGCATATGAAATTGATGAGATAGCAGAAACTGGAGAAGTTCAAGCCATTGAAGAAAGTTTAAAGAAATGCAGTGGTGTGAGTTGTATGGGGAGTTAGTAATGAATCTGGCTATTTTATGGTAAGTCTGTTGGAGATTGTTTAGAGTGAAAGCCTGGATACTGGTAAGAACTTGGGCAGCGTATAAGAGGGAGGGGAGGAGGAGTGCCTGGCCCAGGGTAAGTCTAGATTCAGGGGTTAGGAATTTTTTGTTCCGATATAGCAGACCTAGTTTCTGGTTTGTTTTTTTTATACACTGGAGTATGTGTAGGTTGAACTTTAGTTCATCATCGATAATGACCCCTAGGAGTTTTGTGTGGGTGTCAGGTTGGATAGTTGTATTGTTAGAAGATGTAATAAAAAAGGAGGTTTTGTGATGAGAAAGAGAATGGGGAAGGAAAAGTAGGAGTTTGGTCTTTTTGGGATTTAGGATCAATAGGTTGTGAGAGAGCCATTGTTCAGTGGATAGTAGGGCCTGTTGGGTCAGGGAGTGTAGTTCAGGAATGTTATTTGAGATGGATATAAGTGTGGAGTCATCAGCATACTGAATAAGGGAGGATTCTTTGCATGAGGTGTAAAGATCATTGGTGAAGATGTTAAACAAAAGGGGTCCCAAGATGGAGCATTGGGGAACACCAGTGGAGATGGGAAGGAAAGGTGAGGAGGATGACAGCCATTTGACAGATTGTTCCCTGCCAAGATAGGTAACTATTAAACCAGGCAAGTGCGGAGGGGGATAGGTGGAGATTTGTGAGTTTGGATAGTAGTAGAGGATGAGAGACAGTATCAAAGGCTTTGGAGAGATCTAGGAAGAGACAGGAAATGAGTTTATTGTTGTCTAGGGCCTCTGCAATGATATGAGTGAAGGACAGGAGGGCAGTGGTGGTGCTGTAGTGAGGACGAAATCCATGTTGGGTAGGGGTAAGTAAGTGGTGTGTGAGGAGGTGATTGAGAAGCTGTGAGTGAATACATTTTTCTAATATCTTGGAGAGGGGGGACAGAATAGCAATGGGTCGGTAGTTTGAGGGGATCAGTGGAGTTTCCACCTTTATGAAAAGGGATAGTAAAGAAAGATTTCCAAAGGGTGGGACAGTTGATTCCATAATAGATCGATTCATTACTATAGATACAGGATAGGCAATTGCATCTGCAGCAAGTTTGAGGAATGTAGGAGATAGATTGTCAGTGGAAGGAGAACAAGGTTTTAGCTTGAGTAGTAGAGATTTGATGTAAGTAATGGGAACTGGCTCAAAAGAAAACAAAGTTGTGTTGGTGGGACTTGGAGAGGTGGGTGTCGAAGTAGAGTTTGGCTTAGAGGTTACCAGATTTTGATTGCTTTTATTAATTACTTAGAGACAACCACTACATTTTTAAGATTCACTGTGCATTCATCAGTAGATTTTATAGAATTTTTGGATATTTTATTAAAAGTGGATGAAGGGCGTAAAATAAGCACTTTGTTATGCCATAAGTCATGCTGGAAAAATGCTCTATTGGATAGGGGTAGCATGTACCCCCACCATATTTTTAAGAATGTTATGGATAATCAGCTTCTGAGAACTTCCCGACTTTGTAGTAATGAAAGTAATTTTTTAAATCATGTAAATGTAATAGAGAATAATTTGTTAGAACATGGTTACAAAAGTAGGGAAGTTAGGGAAACATCAGAAAGGGTTAAGTCCATGAGAGATGGGCCTTAGTATTCAAAGAATATTGGAAATTCAATTAATAAGGGACAGAGAAATATATGTAAGGTTAGGATACCCTTTACTTTTAGTACGGATTTTAAACATATAAAGAATATAATACAAAATAACTGGAAGATATTACTGTCTGATAACAGGATGAAGAATATAGTAGGTGATGTGCCAAATGTCAGCTACAAGAGAAATTGTAACTTAAAGAGTCTGTTATGTTATAGACCAGTACCTAGTGATAAGAATAACCTAAGTAAATTATATAGTGGCAGATCAGGTACATTTCATGTAAAAGATGTAAGGCATGCAGGTATATTAAGACTGATAATGTGTTTGAGCATCCTGTTACTAAAAGGATATATAAGTGTTCACACTATGCATGCTGTCCTACTAAAAATGTGATTTGTATAGCAACCTATTCAGAATAAACTTCTTTTTATATTGGTAAAACCAATAGAATGTTAAAGGAACATATTTTACAGCATATGGGTGATATATGGAGAAATGTGCAAAGAAGTGCAGTAGCTCAACACATTAATGAATTTCCACAGCATGATTTTAAATTTATGACTTTGGATATTTGCACTCCTGCACGTAGAGATGGTGATATAAAGAATGCCACAGAAGTTAAAGAAACCCACTGGATGGCTGTTTTGAGAGCTGATGTTCCACCAGGCTTAAATGGTTTTATACCTTTAAAACCTATTTTAAAGGCTAGAAAATGTTAATTGGTTAAAGGTTTTAATTAATGCAATTGTTTTTTCAAGTGTATTTATATGCAGACTGATTTTATATTTTTTGTATTGATCTGATGGAGGCATCTCCGAAAGCGCTTATCTGTTTAACGCTTTTTGTTTATTAAATATATGTGCTTTGCCATGGCCCAGATATGAGAAATGATAAAATTATGAAGCCCTTGTTTTGGAGCCCATTGCTGAAATCTGTTCTCAAACTTTTGCTTGCGAAATCTGATTAACTTCTGATGCTTCTTTATTAATGTAACACTTAACATTACAAATTTGTCTCATGGTCATTAAGTCTCATTTCTTTTAGTGAATTTGTCATGTCTGAGTCCCGTAAACCTTAGATGAAGGACTTTTAATTCAGTTAAATCCTACAACAGACATTGGTGGAGAAAAAGGTATAGTTGTAAATGCCATCAGAACATAGATAATTCTAATGGTGTACAACCATTGATGATCATCTTTTGGGAAGAGGTTCTGGAAAGAAAGGAAGATAAGTGAGAAGCCAGTGTACTCTCTCACACTTAACCTTTGTCAGCAAAAAAGCTGTGAGAAATGGATCAGTGATACTGTTAGTGAAATATGCTTCTGGAGGTTGTCTACTAATGGTGACAAACAACATTCAGTCAGAATTCACTGTGAGGCAGACTTTGAGGAATTTCAATGGCTGGGGATAATAAGGACTAAATGCTGTTGTAAAATGGGTGGATATGACTGGACTCCTGGTACTGACAGGAAGAACTAGAGAGGCCTTATCGGTTGCTATGACTGCTGTTCTCATTGGCCCAATATTGTGAATTATTTGAAGTAGGTGACTGTCTGAAAGCAGGCTTAAAACTTAGTGTCAACAAAAGGTGTAGTTGAAGCCTGGCATTTGGCAACATATATGTCAGTTAGATATGTGAGTGATCAGATTTGGAGGAGGAAGTCTAAAAGATATTTAATCTGGTTGTACCTCAAATAATGTTTCGCATCAAGTAAAACTGTCAAGCAAAATGACACCAAACCTGCTCAATGAGGTGAAGAGCAAAACCTCATAGCTGCAGTTGTGCTGCCTATACTTACTGTAGGACCAGTATTCTACAGGATAAAGACTACATTTCAGATTGTTTTCTTAGGCACAACTGAAAACAACCCAAAATCTGCTAAAAGCGGGGAGCTGGCAGCAAGGAAAAGGGTAGGGATCAAGTGCGATGCTCATTCTGTTATAAGTTGAATAAGCATCTTTACCAACTGTTGGATCTCCAGAAAAGTTAGCTCTGCTGCTAGAACTATTATGATTTCTACAGTCATACACTACACCCTACTACAGTGTGGTTGAATAATCTTCAGATAGTACTTATTAAAAGAATCTGAAATAACAATATGAAAGTAGTACACACACACACACACACACACACATATATATATATATATATATATATATATATATATATATATATATATATATATATATATATATATATATATATACACACACACACACACACACACTCACACACACACACACACACACACACACACACACACACACACACACACACACACACACACACACACACACACACATATACACACACATAGAGGTTCTCCAGTTCGATCCTCGGCTGGAGTGCCTTCTGTGCGGAGTCTGCATGTCCTCCCTGTGGTTGCGTGGGTTTCCTCCGGGTGCTCCGGTTTCCTCCCACATCCCAAAGACATGCTGTAGGTGGACTGGACACTCTAAATTGGCCCTAGGTGTGAGTGTGTGTGTGCCTTCTGTGGAAGGTTGGGCACCGGGCTGGCAACTCGACACAGTAAAACTTTGCTGCCAATCATGAGCAGACAAGTGATCCGCTGTGGCGACCCCTAACATCAAGCCTCCTCCTAACAGTCCTACAGACTTAATTGTTCCTCTTTCTCAGGGGGAGATCTTAATCTGCCCATCCATTCTCCAACAGAGCAATGGTCTTCCTTGCCCATTCAATCACCTTTGAGAGGAGTGACCTTCAGCTCATTTATACTCCTTAAAGGTAAAAGTCAGACTGCTGAAAGTGAGTCTGTCATAAAATGTCGAGTGAGGGCTTTTTTATTTTATATAACTAACTCCCATCTCCTTGGTGCTCTGATGCTCTAGAGGAAGCATAAATGCTTCTACACATGCCAAATCCCCTGTTTATGCATCATACCATTATGCCATGAAGCTGTCACTCTGGTCTCTATTGGTTCATTCTGCATGCTTCACATTCCTGTAGGCTTCAGCCCCACAGTGGACTGGACTGACACCCTTCCCCTCAATGGGTGAGCTGCACTTAAATATTCAGTCCCATCATTCCTCACCTGACCTCTCTAGCACCTGAGCTGCTAACTGACCTGTCATTTGGGTAACAGCCAGAGCTTTGTACTAAGGAGTTGGGATGATCTACACCTTTTTGGCAAATTTTGGCTGACACCTGGTTGGCACATAAACTTAAGCAATCAGTTTCTTATTTTAAAATGTTTAGATGTACTCATACCAGATGATAGAGGCATATGACTGGAACTTCTGACTTTTTTCACTTTATTAAAGCAGAAGCTGATAGGATACTACTGTTAACACATAAAACACATTAAGATGTCAATATACCAGTGATGTTTCATAATAACCGAGATCCATAACAAACAGTACTTTCAATATTTGTATCTCTGTTGTATCAAACAACAAATAAATCAAAAGTGAAATTAGGAATAAAAAAGTTTTCTTACCTGGAGAGTCAAACCCAGAGAATACCTAAAGATAAAACAGTGCATGTAGGTCAGTTTTTTCTTGCTTGAAAAAGTGCATATAAAAGATTTAACATAATATAAAGTTTGCTATTCAGTCATTTAACTCCAGATTTCTAATGGCATCATAGCCAGTTGGTGCTTTACAGCATCCCACCAATAAATGCCTCTTGTCTGAGTCTGACAAAGATCTCTGTCAGCTCCCAGATGACAATTCGAGGTCTAACCACTGTTGTTACAATGGTCTCTGCTGCAGACAAGTACGCATCAGTTTCTCCAGCTTTTAATTCAATCACAGTTTACTGACAAAAATGAATGGAGAGAAAATAAAGCCATAAACAGCACCTTCATAATGCTGTCTTGGGGAAGGATAAGCTTATAAACCTAGGTGGCGAGATAATCGCAAAGATCTGGAATCACAATCAAGTCTTTATTCAGTATTTATACAATACAAATAAATAAAACAAATTAGAACAAAGCAATTAGTGATTACAGATGAGGGAGTCTGGACACGGACAATGTCAATTCCTGGAGGACTCTTTCTGAATGCTGCCTTAGTCCAGCAATGTACGTCTAGGCTGCAATGTTTCAGGCATGTGTCAGGCAATGACTAAGGGGCTGCTGCTCAGAGGTCCTGAGGTAGGTATCCCTTTAAAAATGCCACCGAAACAGCCTTCCTCCACTGCAGTAAGCTTGGATGGACCAAGAATCTTCTTGTTGTAGCCGAACATAATACATTCATAAAGCTATGTAGAAAACATCTGGAGATACAGCTGCCAAACCTCTCTTATGCAACAGAAACAGTTGATTTGCTTCATTTGAGGCAGGGTGTCCATATTTCACTTAGCATCAATGGAGTTCAATATATCTTTACCTTTGATGGGGTCACTGATAAAGTGTTGTTGACTTACAGAGAACTTTGAGCCTATCTAATCATGAATCTGGACTCACAGAACCCTCAGTCTTGTAGAGATGGGAAGGTTGGTTGTGGTGAATTGGTAGAATCCATCCCCACTAATAGGAGTATTTATTTGGAGGGGCAAAGAGTTGGTTGAGGATATCAGACCACTGTCACAGGAAGAGGTTAGACAGGAAGATTGTCATGCACCTTATTGTAACTCCAGATCTTCTAAGGATGTCCACTGTTCTGGAGCAGTCATCTCCTGAAGGGACACTCCTTGTCCTCCTTGACTTGATGACCACACACTGATAGAAAGACATCCATAAAGTGAAGGAGTGAATCTTTCATTTGCAGATGTTTTCTGGCCCCAAACCTACAACTACATGCCACAAACTACGTATCTTTCCAAGAGGAACTTGAGATGGACTATGAAACTGGGAGTGTGTGAGTTAAAGATTACTGATGGTACACCCACAGCAGACATGGAGTTATGATAAAATACATAACAATCTACTTTCAGTGGGATAGTTTGGTCAGCAATCACAGACATGATGGATGGTTACTGGGTAGTTTCACTGACGGGTGGCAGTATCACTCCTTGGACTTCTTAAGTGAGCAACACATTAAGGATCTTTCCCAGAATCTACTTTTGCCATAAATGCAACATCCAAACTGTAGTGCCTGGTAAATGTATAAACCTGGATTGGGATGCTGTACCACAGATATCCTGTACACAGCTGAAGTAAACACCAACATCTTTGGCAGAGTGAGGCATGACATGACCAGGAAGTGTTTGTTGGCCAGAAAAAAAATGCTTAATGTAGTTCCCAAGCCAAGCAAACAAAGTCTGCCTTGAAACCTACTTGACCTGCCCAACTTTTGCAAATCAACCAATAGTTTTCCTGATAGCAGAGGTACTAGTTAGATTATGTTTCAAGGCTTCTTGAACAACTGATTGTTTCAACAGAATTCCTTCTAGAATAAGCTTAACTATGAAAAGTACTGTCAAATGAATGGACTTTTACATGAACTCTGAGGCTGTTTTTGGGGGGGAACTGTGAGGTAGGGTGCAAGGTGATCCAATCCTTGTGAAAAAAAAATGTAAATGATTAATCTGTTCAGGGAATTGGTAATTCAGTTTCTCCTGAGTGAAGTAATGAACAATGGAAAAAAATCACCTTTCAAGAAGGGAAACTCATTTCAAATCAAGTCCTAGGTTCTAATGGAGGCAATGTCTGTCACTCCAAGGAAAATTCCAATCTGTACGACACAGATGGATGAGGATGGGTGGGCACAGATGAAGAATACCTCTGAGAAAGGTCTTTTTTCCAGCAATAGCTTTGTTAGTTACAGGAGTATGATACACTGAAATGAGAGAGAGAAATGAATTTTGATGGAAGAATCTTTAAGTCAGAACTGGATGGGGATCATATATAGTCCTTATTGAGGGCAACTTCAGAGTAAAAGGGATGAAAGCCTGCACTTGCCACCCAAGAGGAAAGCCTCTTCCATTTAGTAATGTAATATGTGATGGTTTTCAACTTCCCAACAACCAGGGGGGTAAAGCAGACCACAAGTAAAATGCCATACCTGGCTTCTGCTCTAATTCAGGAACAAGACATGGAGTTCCAACATCAGCAGCTGGTGCTGCATACTTTGACCCCTGTCCAGTGTAAAGAATGTTCTGTACTGCAGGACATGGATGGTGCTAAGCTTGGGCTGGCTACTACAGTAGGGAAAACCAGATCTGACAGGTTCAATAAGAATATTTTAGTACCATGAACCATTCTCAGCAGCATGGCATAATTAAGCTTACTACTCCAAGACAGGGACAATGAGCTCAGCAGAGAACCTCAGAATTTCACCTTTATGAGCAAAATTCCTAAAACATGTTAGTCTAACTTGCAGTGAGGTTTACATCAAGGATACTCCAATGTCCAGAGATCTCTTCCAGAATATATTACTTTAGTTTCCATTCATTATTTTGGAATTTGACCATTCTGAAATTGTCTGCCTGGATTGTTATGTATTCCTAAAATGTGTAGGGAAACAAGGAACCAGTAGGGATTATGCCAACTCCACTGGAGAAGATGACAGTAAGGCTTTCTTGCTTTGCTTACTTTTTGTTGTTGTAGGAGACTGGATGGTCATGCATCTGGATTACCAAGAGTGCTAGTATGAAGAGAATCTTGCAGAGACTACAGGCTGACTGGGATTGCTCTCACTGCTAATCTAGGGAAGGAAAGACTCCTGCATTGCAAAGACATACCGCAAGATATCTTACAAAGATGTGAGGTACAGACATTTTTTTATAAAATTATTAACAAGACAATTGGACTCAAGGGTCCCTTTTCATTGGTTACTCACGACACTGTTTAGAAAAATGACTTGCAAGAGTTACACAATAGAAAAATTAAGGTGGAAGAAACAAAATCCTATACTCTGAATTACAGGACATAGCTCATTAAATGCTGAGAGCTTTAGACCTCTGTTCTAATATTAATCCCAGTACTAAGGATTTTTAATGATATAGTCCAAATCCATACCATCTTCCATTTCCCCAACTAGCATTTACCATTTTACTTTGAACCAGCTGACCAATTTGCCCATGTGGAGCTAAAAGTTAGACACATGAGTCACATGGTCCATAGTGTACTTGGTAAAAAATGCCATGGCAATACATGATGTATTATCCCATACAAATCTGAAAAAACACACCTTTAATCCACCACTAACCTCGAACTGAAAAAGATAAGACAGATCTGAAAAAAACATAGATGGAAGCACCACAAAATCTCCATCCTAAATAATGGTTGTCCAAGATAAGCATATAAATCTGGATACTATTTAAAGTATGGGTTACAATACCACAAGAAAACAAAAATTTTATTTTTGCTATGCTTTTAATATTGATGGCAATTTACTACTTTGCACTGTACTAGATCTGATGTGTAGGTAACAAACTGCTTTGCACTGTAACAGATCGGATGTGTAATCTGAAGGACGAATAGTCACAAAAGGGTTAAGCTTTCTACGGGAAGCACCTCCTATGGCCAGCTGCAGGACAGGACCTCAACTCCACTCCTGTCTCATGGACACCAAAACCATGGAGGGACAAACCTATTCAACACCTCCATTTCTAAGTCATATAATCTCACAAAGGATTCTTGGCTAGCCATTAGATTCTGAGAAGAGCTTATTTGTCTCAGCAAGCAATAAAACAGCTTTGAAGACGCAAATGGGTCCTGAGATTTTTCAGCTTCAATAGGTTAGGTTTAATAACTTCTGTAACTATTTGCAGACTACAAGAAATTGAGATTGGCGTTCCCCAGTGAATAAAAGCACCACCAGGAAAATAGAAATCAGCTAGCTTGTAAATCAGAACCACCTCTAGATTGACTAGACACCATCCATGGTCCCAAAAAGGCCAGAGATTTTCTTAATTTAAATTCAGACACACGGAAATGTGTATTAGACAAGTGTGCACTGTTTGTATCAAGACAAACATACTTCATATCAGAGGTGGAGGAACTGATGCCTTTCTAAAAGATAGCTAGCAAGAGAAGGTGAATGAAAAGATTTATGTAGTGAATACAATAGATTAGGAGGGAAAATCTAGAAATGAGTAGAGCTTATTGTTCTCTTCGAAATGTCAAAAAAAAAAAAACTTGTATCAGAACTCCCTCAATCAGAAAGGCACTTTTGCTCTAGATGCTTTTCCCCTCAAACTTAATGACTATCAAGACACTCCTAATCATATCGATCATTCAGAGGGACCATATTTTGTAACTGCCACCATGCCCTCTTTCTGCTTGTGTACTGTAAGGAAGGAGAACTCTTATTCCTTGTCCAGACTAATCTGTCTTTCAACCCAGACCAGGGCCTTATGGCATCCATACAAGGTCCATGGATATAGAACTACGTGGATCCTCCTCTCAGTAAAGAGTTTATAACATGCTGATTGCTGACAATGGAGACATTTTTGATATGGTCCTAGCTACATTCCCTGGTAGCTGGCATGAGTATTCGCATCACTGTATGCAACTCCTATGCCTTCCCTTCTATGATGCATGTACACTCCCACACACACTTACAAGGGTTACCTTCATAGGCACTGGTATGCCAACCCCATGACCATCTTGGCAACAGCCCTTGCTGTCATGCAAGCTTCACATGTACAGGTGCAGGGGACCACTCGGAGACCACCACCCTCCCTGAACATAGATGAACTGTAAGCTGCTCATCTCCCATCCTCCTCCAGCTCTTCCAGCACCTGAGCTACTACTCAAACTTGGGTCACTGGGTTGTATTCAGGGCTTTATCCCTCTGTGACACAGGGCTAAGCTGAGAGCAAGACATTTACTCAACTGCATATTTATCTAGTATGTGGCAGACATTGTCCCTCAGATGTGGTAACAACAGGCATCTTGAAGGAAAGGAAAGAAAGATAAGACAGAAGTTCCAGTGCATGTACCTGATCTTGCAGTTGGACTGCCCATCTGTCCAATATGACAGATTTTGATTCCTGGTATGCTTGGCAAAACCTCCCCCTACTACTTCCTAGACCTGTGAAGCATGTTATAGGGAAGTAAAGGCTCCATGGAGGCTGATGCTTTGGAGAAGAAGGAGGCTTTCTGGTGGAACTCAGATAAGTGCAGAAGACTACAGCTGGGATCTAGGCATGGTACACGATTTGAAAGAATGATACCCTTTATAGGCCTATTGGGGTGTACACAACCAGTTTCTTAGTTTTATACAAATAGTTGACAGAGGCAACTTCTTGTTCTGCTTAATTAAAGTCAGATAGGACCTCTTTATGCTGTTAGTGCAAAAGGTACTGCCAACACAAGAAGCATTTTGGAGCGTCTTTAGTACCTGAGAAGGCAACAGTACCTCTGAATGCAACAGTTATTGTCTTTAGGCCAGCTATGTCAAACAGTCCTGAGTGGCTGTGTATGGAGGCTGTGTATGGACTTCCACACAATTACATAGATTAATAAAGACATTAGTCTTCAGGTTAGAATCAGGGAAACTACAGCTGTGGCCCAGATGTCAGCCAGGTCAGCTCACTGAACTGAAAAGTTGACGCAGGTCCACCATCCACCATTCGACAAGTTCACCATCTCCTTCAACTTTTTTGTTTCCTTAGGAGTCAAGTACCAAACTCATCTCATTTAAGAAATGTGAAAAGTGCCTTGGCATGTGCCCATGAAAGTTTGAAGCCCTCATTCCAACTCTAGGGTAGAGTAGAGAACAGTAGGAGAATTTCTTTTTATCCAAATATTTAACATACTTAATAGTTATTAATCATTTAAAGAAAATCCAATTTGTTAATATTAGGATGTGCCTTTTAATGTCAAACAATGTTTGTTTTAATAACAGAGCTAATATTAATAACAGAGCTAATATGCCTAGCGTTAAACATTGCTTATCTGAAAATATCATTAGCCTTGAAGAAGGCATGTCATTATACCAATAAGCAAGAAATTACAGTCATTGACCAGATCACAGTTTCTGCAAATATGTTTTTTTAAGATTTTATTTTGTACTTGTATTTAGAATTTTCTTCCTATGCAGTAGATCAATAAAAATGTGTACTTCAAGAATGAACTTATCATGAGTTTATAGTAATGAAATAGTACGGATGTTAAGCATATATACAGACACATGAGATTCATAGTCACCTTGTCTAGTAAGCAAAGCCATTGAAGCTGCTTTTTGTGCCAGATAAAATTGCCCTGTGCATACTCCTAGATATAAAGTACAGCAGCCTTGCTCTACTGAGCAGTGTGGGGTTGGATGCCATATGAAAATGCTGTAGTGCAGGTATGTGGCACATGTCAATGCTGTAGTGCAGGTATGTGGCACATGTCAATGCTGTAGTGCAGCTGTGCAGCACATGTCAAAGGATTTTATTAACATCCTGATACATAGCTCTGCTGGAAACATTGTGTAGTACTCCAATTCATAGATATCTGACTAGGTAAAGCTGTGCACAAAACGCATAAGTGTACACAGCACTTGAGTTGCACACCCATATGCATTACAGTGGGGATAATCTTCACAGTAAGTGAGGCATCGTTCATATTGCTCAGATTATAAACAGCATGGTGAAGTGTGAATGTGTGACAGGCTATGCGAGTGCATATTCATATATGTATGAGGGAATACGACTGTGCATGTGTGTCCCTGTTCATGTGTGTGTGTGTGTGTGTGTGTGTGTGTGTGTGTGTGTGTGTGTGTGTGTGTGTGTGTGTGCATGTCTATAAAGGGAGTGTCTGTGTGTAGTCTGCTATGTGCCTACTTTACCACAGCAGGCTGGTCGAGAGTTCAACTAAGCAGCTGTTCAAAGTGTCCAGCTGACTGACTCATAATGATAACAATTCCCCTTTTAATTAGTTGTAGCTCTACAGAGAATGTGTACGGCTATGTTTAATATTTTAGATCAGTATTGCAACTCTTTATAAGTGTGCAGTACAAACTGCGCTGCTGCTATGATCTTTTTGAATTTCATCATATATGCATGCAGAGTCACGTGTATTGTTTAAACTAAGTCCCTCACTAGCACGTTTTAAAAAATGAAAACCTAATATGCCAGAAAAATGGCCAAATTTTAGCAGAAAACAATACTACAAAGTCAATGCAGCTGATTTAGGTCATACACAAATCTGATTTCATGAATATCTTCTTAAAATAACTTCCAATATATTTATTCTGTGGGATTATATCCTGTCTTTTTCTGCTAATATAAATTCATACAGACATGTGGATGAGCAGTTTTTGAAGCACTGAGTACTTACTCTGTTGTCATAGATGGGAGGACCAGGGGGACCTGGTGGGCCAGGAGGTCCTGGAGGCCCTGTAGGACCCTAGAAAAGTAAGCAAAAACAAAACTAAATCAGTACAAATTCTTTCAGTCTTGTAAACAACCTCTCCCAATGTTGCACATGTGGTAAGTAGCACAAAGACTACCACAGCAGAAACTACCTGTGCTTAAGAATTAGATACCTATGATATATTTTCTATGAAGATGTCTTCTGTGCAGCAAGGGAGCAACAAGCATTCAAAGGAAAAACATAACTGGCCTTTCAGTGGTACATCTAGACCACAAAGGAATGGATGACAACTGCAAATTGGTACAAACTACCAAGGACAGTGTTTCTCATTACAAAACAGTTTTTTCATAAGGCTTTCTATTACTTATAAAAGTACTATTCAAGTAGTTATCAAAATCAGCCTCTGAAGATTTCACATAGTAGGGACAAATGTAAATGCACCTGAATCATTCTGGATGTTAGAAGGAAATATATAATATGTTGTCAGAATGAATTATATAACACACACACACACACACACACACACACACACACACACACACACACACACACACACACACACACACACACACACACACGCATGCACGCACACACAAATGCATCATTCCAAATGTTTAAGAAGCTTAAATTATGTCCACAGCTGTTACTTCTGGAGATAATTCAAGACTTCCACAGACTGTACTGTTCTCAGTTCTGCTCTTTAACATATGACAAGTACCTTGCCATCTCCTGTTATACTAAGATATACAGTACAAAAAAGTAGTAGTAAGCTCTCATTACAAGGCACCTACCTGCATGACTCTAATACTACTCAGCTAGACACAGTATCTACATGCCACAAACTGCACAATTTATCTACAGGCTTATATGGACTATGAACCATGATGAGGCCTACACCACATTCTTAATGTCTGTGTGTTATTTAAGACTCCTGATATGAGATGGTGTCAAATGTAAAGAAACATTTGCCGATAACTAAAGAAATACATCAAAAGGTATGAAGAAATATAGCTGTATGGAAAAGTTTGTGTGCTTGAAAGTACATGAGTATAATTCTCAGTGGAAACAAAATTCAACTACAATCACAAAATTCCTTTACTAAAATGAAATTTTGTAGGAAACTTGAAGATTTGGATTCTGAAATTTGACTTACTCCTCACTGTAAGTGGATTAGCCAGTTTATTGATTTTACTATCCATGATACAGCACTGATCCACATGGGCCTTTTGCAGACTCAGCCTACAACAGCACTGTCTGGTTAAGTGACTTGTTCTGAGCCATATAGTAGACAAACGGATACTAAGAGAATCAAACCCTGGATGACAGGAAGCTGTTTTTTTAACAGGTCAGGGTCCTAAACCTCTGTGCTAATTGCCAGACAAAATAAAAGCCAAATGGCTCACTGTGTTACATTTCTGCATGCTGCTGGAGAAGAAACCATGAAGGTGTGACTTTCACTTTTTTAAAGGAAAAAAAGGCACAATCAGCACTTAGAAGTTCAGTATGTATTATCATCCCAGAAATAATTTGCCATTTATTAGACATCTGAGTTTTATAACATCACAATGAGCTAGAGAGACTACAGATGTTTATGTTACAAAACTGAAAAACAGAGACAAAAGCTACTGTATGAATTTGGTTAAGTTATATGATTTGATTTGCTAATCCAGTCTGTGGCAAAATAAATAAACAAAGGGGCAAGCTATAAAGAAAAAAGGGGGCATGCCTGATCAAAATCTGTGGAAGAGTAGAACAAAAGTGATTACTTAAGAATTAACCGAATGAAAGAATGTAAGCCAAACAAGAAAACAATAATTAGAAATAAAGTCAAGATTTGTTGTGACAATAATGGTTATGAAAGACAACCAAGTGAAAACACAAAATGGAAGGATTTAACAAGAGAAGTAAGTCTTGTTTGATTTTAGTAAGTCCTAAACAATCTGCACTAAAAGAGGACATTTTTCTTAAGATAAGTACATGGAAAAACAGTATTCAAAAGAATTGATATATTGTTGAAAAGGAATATAGAAATTAAAAATGAAAATAATTGATGCAATGTATTCAAAATAATTTATACACTGTTGAACAGGAACAGGAATATGGAAATTAAAACTGACAATAATTGACGCAGTGAAGTCTGAAAATGCATCTGAATGATTAAGACAAGAATGTAGGTTGGACTGCTCACAAGAATACTGAGAATTAATGAACAAAATGCAAACTTTAAAACTATATACAGGTGCATAATGTAATATTCTGCTAGAACATACTTTTAAACAAATAAGATTAGAAAATACTAGGAGAAAAATGTGTGTACATTTTAAGTTAATTTGGTCATCTGGTGACACTACTGGGTCAAATAATGTTGTTACAGGTACAATAATAAGACATTCAAAATCCTTTTTAGAACAGCAAACAGTGAAGTAAGTTCTCCTAATATTTTATGTTAAATGGCTTGTAACAAGCTAGGAATAGCAAAACAAATACACAGAAACATAGCTAGGGTGGGACAAAGGGGGCAGCCACCTGAGGAGCAAGGTGTTACAATGCATGATCAGAAATGCTGTTTTTGTGGTCAGGACTGAAGAAAAGCACTTGTTTCAGAACTTCATGACTGATACAACATACAGCAAGTAGTCTGCTATACTTATAAAGCAGAAGAAGCAAAAGATCTTTTTTTTTGTTCCTCAAGCTGAGGAGTGTGCAACATCAGACCTGGTCTTCTTAGTAACTCAGAGACAGGTGAGGAGTGCCAGGTCTCAGAATGGGCTTTTTTTTGCTCCTAACTTAGAACTGAGGTGCACCAGCTCTAGCTGGTGATATGTACTGGTCACTAGATGAGCCACATAAGGCTCTGCAAATTCACACTGTAAAACCAATGACTAAGTATAGAAAGTCAGTCAAAAGGTTACACAAACCTCTTGGAAACTTTCTGGATTTTTGGCAATTAAATCCTACATGACTACACTTACTTGTTTACAAGCTTAATACGTTTGCTTGTTGAATATCATACACAAATAAAACCTGATGTTGTGCCACTGGTATATGCACAAAATAAACTGCCAGCAGCTCTCAGGAGTAAAGCTGAGTATAAACAGAAAGGAATGGAAACATTAGGTGTTACTAATAAGAAATATCAGCAACAAGAATGGAACAACAAAATAGTTATTGCTGTAATGTGATTGTCACATTTGTAGTGATCCACAAGACCAGAATAGACTGATTAAGAGAGAGAATTACCAATTGCTAGTGGATGGAAAAATGGTCAAAAGAATGACAAATGCTGAGTACACTTCAGTACTAGATGCTATTTTTTTTTTTGTAGATTAAGTTAGACAAAGCAAACTTCAGATCATGTATATTGAATGCAACATTAGCCTAGACTTCCTTTTGGTATTTCATCAACACAAGAGGTACTCCAACAAGTTAGTGCACAAGTTATTGAAGGAGTGGAAGGTTTGTAAACATAACTAATAATCCACTAGTCTGGGATCAGACAAAACAGCAGTATAACAATGTGTTATACAGCTAATAAACAGACAAATATTTCAAGCTAAATAAAAGCAAATATAAAATAAGAGTTTAATACATGGTCTAATTACAGAGGGACTGAGACTGATCAAGAAAAAAGCAGCTGTGCAAATATCAAAAGTCAGTATACAAGCAGGTATTAGAGAGAGGGTTATAGAAATGATGTATTACCATGCAAAGTCTCTATCCAAAATGAAGTAGATAACTATGCCTCTAAAAAAACAGACTGGTGTTCCAAGATGGCGCCAGCAGTGTAAGCAGTTAAAAAGACAGCTCTGGGCAGTGAATGTCATAAATTAGCAAAAGCCTGCAAACTTCTACAAATTGTTGACAGAATTTGTTATCTGAAGAGTCTATAATATCCAGAAAGTTGACAAGGAAAAGAAAAAGTGAAGTATATGGGAGAAAGTGTGAAAACACACAGTGAAAAGCAGATAGTAATGACAGCAAAAGGAAAAAACTCTTTGGTTACCCTAGAGAGAAAAACTGACAAAATGCATTCTGAGATTTTCAAGACAACTGGGTCCCTGTTGAGATATACCTAGAGAAATAACAGAAGGCTACAGGAAGTAGATGTTTTACATTCAGAAGAAATAATACATATGCAAACTGACGAAAATGAGATAAAAGTGAAAATGGTAATACAGCAACTAAACTATGAACAAAGGGCACAGAACTTTCTGAAACTGAGAACAGGTCACAGAAACAGCTTGATGGTTACAGCAGTTCCAGAAAAAACTGTAGAGAATGATTGTAAAGACTTTATAAGAATAGGCCTCAACACATGGACTAGACTTTCTACTGATGATATTAAATAGAGAGTGCACAGAGTAAATATTCCCAATGTGAAGCCAAGAAAGCACCTACGACCTATACTGATTAAATACAGATACATCATGGGAAGGAGAGAATTTGTTTTAGTTTGTTGCAGGATGGTCCAATCTTAAAGGCTGGAAACACGTGGGATTATGTGAATAAAGACTTTTCATTACAAATAGGAAATATCAGAATTGCTTGCTTTCTCCTTGTAAGACACTGCAAAGAAATGTAACTTCATTTAAGTTATTCTCTCCTGCTCTGCTTCAAATCTTCTATCTTCTTTGATCAAAAACCTACACAGACCATTGATAGGCATAATTTATTTTTTTTATTTTTATTTTACATTTGTTAACCGGGGGTGTCTGACTGAGCTGAAAAGGCCCTTTTTAAGCAGAGGCCCGGGGAGAAAAGCTTTACATAGAAAAATTACAGATACATTTAGATATATAGACATGATCAGTATACACACAAATTACAATAGACATGTTTTTACAGTGGTATGCAGCACATCAGCAGTTACAGTGGAGAGAACAAACAAGAAAATATTCATTTAAAAATAAAGGTAATTACTAGATTTGTGGTGTACAGCTGGAATTTGGAACATAGGCAGAATACATACATAGTACACAGGTAGAGTACATACATTTTGTACATTAGCTAGTGTTTGTAAGAGTGAAAACTATTATCAAGTACTCTAGGTTTAGTATGTGTACTTTATCCACTTTCACTAGCCTGGGGAGCAGTCATGGCACTGCCGACTTTGCTTGAGATTTTGCCTAATGAGGTTTTTAAAGGAGGCTTTGGACAGTGTGTTTTGTATGCTAGTGGGAAGAGAGTTCCATTTTTTAGCCAAGGAACTACTATGTGGTGTGTCTCCAAAGCTATTATAGCTGCTGGTGACTTCTAGTAGTAGTTTGCTTGATGATCTAAGAGGCCTTTTGGCTGAGTGATGTACTAGGTTTTTGAAGGCAGGACACTTATTGGGGAGGTAATAGATAGAATGACAGAGGCAGGCTGATTGTAGGTTAGGAGGTTGGGCAGTTCAAGCCTGTGGAGCTGTCTCAAAGCAGTACAGTGATGAGCTCTATATGAGCAATTTGCAGCAAAGTGGGCAATTCTGTTACAGCAGCTTTCCATTTTGCTTAGTTTAGTTTTGTTGAGATTAGTCAGAATGGGAGATGCATAGATTAGGGTGGATAGAAGCTGGGAGCGAGCAATGGCTGATCTTGTGTTGTTGGTAAGAAATGGTTTGATATGGTAGAGTGATCCCAGTTTGGCATGTACTTTTTTAATAGTTAAGTTAAGATGACTATCAAATTTTAGGTGGGAGTCTGGTTATTCCCAATAGCTTAGCCTGTGCCACCGGAGCGATTGGAGTAACATTTGTGGAGTAGATAGTGAATTGACTGTTATCAGTGTTTTTGTTAGAACTGGTTATAATCATAAGCTGAGTTTTCTTTGGATTGAGGATAAGTTGGGCTTTGGTAAGGTAGTTTTCAACATCAGAGAATGCTAGTGGAATAGTTTGCAGGAGGGTGGGAATTTTTTGTGCAGCACAGATTATGGTAGTATCATCTGCATACTGAATGACAGATGTATGCTGTGTGGAGGTATGAAGGTCATTTGTCAAGACTGTGAATAGTAGTGGTCCTAAGATAGAACACTGTGGGACTCCTATAGTTATGGGCAGCTGAGGAGAGAGATAATTTTCCCATTTCGCTCACAGCTTGGTACCTGTCAGTTAAGTAGCTTTGGAACCAGGTAAGAGTGGAATTTGATAGGTGATATTGGTTTAGTTTGTTTAATAGGATTTGGTGCGAGACTGTGTCAAATGCTTTGGACATATCCAAAAAAAAGAGTTGACACCTGCAGGCCTTCATTTTTGAGATGGTTTACTGTGTCTGTGAAGCAAAGGAAGGCTGTAGTGGTACTATGGGCAGGTCTGAAACCATGTTGAGTAGGTGACAGGATGTTGCTGTCTAGGAGATATTTTAGCACCTGGGTATGGATGCATTTTTCTAGGATTTTGGCCAGGGGGGACAGTATAGCAATGGGTCTTTAGTTATTAAGTTCAGTGGAGGTCCCGCCTTTATGTATGGGTGTAACATGGGATATTTTCCAGAGTTTGGGCACATAGTTTTCGACATTAGATCTGTTTATGAGAGTGAAGATTGGGATAGCAATAGCATCTGCTGTGAGTTTCAAGAAATACCTGGGGAGTAGGTCGGCTGCTGTTGATGAGGTTTTTAGTTTGGAGAGCATGCTTTTGATTGAAGTGGTGGAAACTGTTTTGAGGTTAAAGCTTGTATTAGTGTTATTTGTGTTGGGGGGATAGTGAAGTTGGAACTGTCCTGTGATACTAAGGATAGAACTGAGTTCACAAAGTAGGAGTTGAATTGTGTTTCGATGGAACCTTTAGTGTCAGGGGTGGTTGGTTTGGAGGTAGCCTTTTGGGTGGGTTTTAGTAGCTAGTTTACATTTTTCCAAAATTTTTGGGGGTTGTGTTGGTATTTAGATTGTAATGACGTGTAGTAGGATTTTTTGCCTAGCCTAATGCATTTTTTTTGCACGGTTGCGCAGTTCTTGGTACTTAGTTAGGCTTTGTGTTTCTTTGGTTTTTTGATAGTAAAGCCAGGCAGTGTCTCTGGACCTAAGGATTTTTTTGGTTTCTTTACTGAGCCAGGGTTTTTTTGAGGTTCTAACCTTGATTTTGCACAATGGAGCGACAGTGTCTAGGTGTTGTAGAAATGTTTTGTTGAAATATGCTACAGCCTGGTCAAGATTGAGGGTTTTTAGAGGGCATCCAGTCACAGAGTAAAATATTGAGGACCCCAGGAGAGAATTTTTTTGTGTTTCTACTGGATTTATAGTTAGTCATTTTGCATATACTTGTTCTACTATGTATAAGGTATATTATGTTGTGGTCACTTAAGGTGTCTGGATGACTGCCTGTGTGGGGGAACAATGTGGGGCTGTTAGTTAGGACCCAGTCAAGGATGGATTCCCTTTCAGATTTTTTATCACATCTAGTTGGAATTTGGACTAGCTGCTGGTAGCCATGGAGATTTATTAGATTACTTGGTGGTTCTGATATACAGGTGAACCAATCTAGGTTGAAATCCACCAGAATAAGGGTTTTTTGTGAGTATGTGGAAGAACACCAGGATAAGAAGTCTTCAAGGCTAGCAGGTGTATTACCAGGTGGAATATAGATCACAATTGTGGTGATGACCTTTTTAGGGTGAAGTTGAAGTTGTGAGATAAGTATGTCCCAATTATTAGGGGGAGGTGTAGGAGTTTGGTATTTGACGTGAAGTTAAGTTGGACTTATACAGTAAGGCAGTTCCATCCCCTTTACAAAGTGGTCTGTCTTGTCTAAGGATAATGTAGCCGGTAGGGAAATAATAAGATGAAATCACAACAGCAGGAGGCAGCAGAAGGTGGTGAAGGCTAAAGCAATGAGTCAGCAGATGCAGAAATGCAAACTATGGATACTTCAAGGAGAAAGATTTCTTGCAAAGCTCATTCCTCTTTTCTAAAAGTAAAATTGATGGAAAATAATGTTGCCCTGGGAACACTGAATGAGGACACTATTTAAAAACAGATAAATGTTTATATGGCAAAGGATGTTATAGTCTTAAAATGTGAATTGTATTCCAAATGACACCTTAAAACCATTGAAACCACTAGCTACTAGGCAGAAAATAGCTATTTGATTAATATAAACATAACAATTTAAGTATTATATGCCAAAATATTACATAAAAATGAAAGTTTATATTAACTGAATGGAGGGGGAGCTATACTGTATGCTGTCTAAACCTGCAAGCTGTCTTTATGTTGCCTCCATTTTTTAATGTTACTATGACACTGTGGAAGGTAGAGGGAGAGAAGTAAATGATTGATGAATAAAAAGAGAAATTAGTATATTATGTGATTGAAACCAATAGACAATATTGTATTAAATTATGCTAGGACTAGGACTGCATGCAACATTGAGATAATTATATTGACTGAAAATAGGCTAGATAGTTTGACTCACAAAAATAATGCACTGGAAAGACTAACATGGTGAAATTTGTTCAATAAAGGTGTGTGTTTGGAATAACTGAAATGTAAAACATGCACACTTGAAAGAATTTTAAATTCATGGAGAATTGAAACTACCAGAGTGAAAATAACTACCATATTTCATTTCCTTTTCATAACTACTATTTTTAATTTTCTTTTCATATTTGTAAAGCCTGGCATTTCTGTGGTGTTCATGGAAGGTAATTTTTTTCCTTGATAAGCTCAGCTGCAGAGTAAGATGAGTTATTGTTGTGTCTGTAGAGTAAAGCTTTAACCTTTAAAAACAACTACAACATCTAAAATACTTACTGGCTATCTAGCAATATAAGGATAGAGGGACACCTTTAGAAATAAAATGCTGCAAGCAAAAAAAATAAACAGATCAGTGATTCAGAATAACTGCCACTCTTTTCAATGGAGTTTGAATGATTGAAACATTGCAAAAGTTTTATATGGCTGTCTGCACACAGCATCAGCTCTATGGCTTTACAAAATTTCTTTATAGTTAATACATTGCTTATTTCCTGAGATGTTACATATCAGAAGTATACTATAACATGGTACAAACCATGAAAACACATACAATGATAGCAGTAGATCATAAACCTATTCAAATTAGGTTTTGTAAGCAAGTGGGTGTATAATGTGATAAACACTGACATTTTTCTTTTGGAAAAGCAAGCCATTTAATGATTGGATATATCAAACTTTAACTGAAATGCAGTTGCAAAGAAGTGGGATAATCATAAACTAAAGACAAGAAATGTGGTCAAATGAAAGCAAATGAGATATGGAATAACCTGATGAGGTGGATATAGGACTTTAAAAGAGTAATGGAGTTTTACAGAAACAAAATGAAAAAAGTGGAACATAACACATCGAAGAACAATTGAAAGAAGCTAGAATGAATATGCATTCATATTTATAAAACATGAATGAACACACAGCAATAGCTTTAAAACAATTATTTTTATAATAACCCTACAGCAACCAAATTGCTGGCTCAATATCTGAGGCAGCAAAAGACTGAAATTGTAGCTAAAATCAGGAATTATGAGAATGACAGGGTAGAAGTGGACCCAGGAACAATTATGAATTTAATGGTGAATTATTGCAGTACACTATACAAACAAGATATAGAGGATGAGTATAACACATAGTAAATGGTAACATACTTCAGACAATTACAACTTCCTCAGGTAACAGAAGTAGAAAGATGGGTATTAATATCAAAAGGAAAGGAAACTGAAATAAAAATAGAGAAGTAACGAAAAAAAAAAAAAAAAACAGAACACAGGAAAAAAACCCTGGTAGTGATGGAATTTCCACAAAAGTGTAGGGAAAAAAGGATCAGGGCATAACAAAAGTCTGGATAGTACATTTTTAACCATATTTTCTGGATTTGGTTAACTTGGAAAGAAGCAGTAGTTGTAGTTATACAAAAGGAGGGGAAAGCTCCCCTTGATCCAGGATCATACAGACCTATTTCTATTCTAACTATGATTATAAAGTGTTCATGACAATTTTGGCAAAAAGAATAGCAAAGACATTGCTGAGAATAATAGTCTCAAATCAGTGTGGATTTATAGAAGATAGGCAAATATCTGACAATATTATCAGAACCCTTATAATTTAAAAAGATGCATTGGACAACAGTAATATATGAATGTTAATAAGTTCTGATACTGAAAACAAAGCATTTGATAGAGAGAGCTGGGAATTTATAAAAAAATCCCTTGAAGCATTTGGGTTTTCACAAACACGGATAACATTAATATGTAATATTTAGAAAAAAGCTCATGCTAAGTTGAAGTACGGTGGTGATCTGACTAAATTGTTTAGGCTTACATGAGGACCTAAGCAGGCTTGTTCACTTTCACTATTACGTTTTGATTTATATTTAGAACTATTTGTTAAGGACATAAGACAATCAACTATTACTGTACATAAATGGAAAAATACTAATGAGAACATAGCCCTTTCTGTGCACAATATAATAGTATGCATTACCAATTCTGAACATGATATAACAATTATATCTGCTAAGTATTTTAATAGTGTAGCAGGATATAAAGTACATGTAGCAAAAAAGCTATTGTAATGAACTATACCCCAATACATGACATGGTAAACAGTTACCAATTTTTGGCAAGGTACGACCAGATGATGCATTAGGAATTTGACTGAAATGGAACGTTGAGCAAACAATTACGGAAATACAGAAAGAAACTACTTAAAGAATTATAAATTAATGTAAAATATTATTTATGGACATTGATAATAAGATACAAATGATAATTATGTTTTTAGTCCTGCTGGTTCTTTATGTAGGTCAGGCTTATACATATCAACTGAGAGACCAGATATGGACAAATATGAAAAAAGAAATTGAGCAGTTTATTTGAAATAACAAAAGGGAAATAGTGCAATGTGAAAAAAACTAATACTGACTAAGGAACAGTGTAAGCTTCCAGATATAGAGGCATACTATAAGGCCACAGAACTTATATTAATATATTTGATTCATGATACTGGCTATATGTCCATTAGAAGTGCATGATAGCCAAAGTGCCCAGTGAGGTAAGAGCAGGATTGCATGTGGGCATTTTGGCAAAGTTAGGAAATTAATTATTACATTATGTACAGCCTTACATACATAAAATAATTAAGCAAATCTTTGTTGAAGAAAGTTCGACACTGGAAAAATAGTACATAATAAGAAGGATACAGTAGAGAATGTCATGAGAATTTGGAGAAGAAAGAGCAAAGAATCAAGACTTTGGGAGCAGATGATAAAAAGAGATGAGGTAATAAAATGGGATGAACCTAGACATGTTTTGGGTTATCAAATTCAGATCAGCTTGCATATATAGGTCTAATATGAGAGTTCAGGGAAGACATGTAAAGGCTAGAAACTAATCTTGTTAAACCACAAACATTACATTTTATAACTGAGATTACAACAGAAATGGAAGACGAGAGTGATAAGTACAGCATATAAGGCAAGATTAGATTTGAGAAGGCAAGGAAGTACAAACAGAAAAAGAGCAGGTAGTAAACAATTAAATTAAAACATTGCAGATGAAAGAAACGTCTTACTCCTTGATATGCAACTAAATGGAGATATTTTTGAATATTTGCATATAAATGTTTACACAAATAGGACTATACCATCACAAGATTTGAAAAAAATATTCATGCTGATTAGAAGCATATGTTGGAAATGCAATGGTTCAGAAAGGAGTTCTTGAGAACATATGTTCTTTGAATGTATTTAAATAATATGTGAAGCCTTATACTTGGAAGATAATTTAATCTTAGTATAGAGATGTTTTTATTGGTTTGCTGTAAGAAAACATGGACTAAATTTGATCACATTGCTATCTTTAGTACTGATAGTGACCTAGAAAGGTGTGACTAGATGTTATATCAAAGACAGACCATTAACAAGAGCTGTGAAAAATGATTACAGAAATTAAAAAAAAATATGAAACTGAGAAATATTACAGATCATAAACAGAACTTCCTAGCAGGAAATCAGCTGTATGGGATGCTGTACTGGAATTTGAGCTTGGAGAATGTGCTGACAAGGAACAAAGTACCTAAGAAAGTATACTCTAATACAAGGTGTGGAGTCACTGGTCCAGCTATTAGGACTTGTACTAGAATACAAATCAAATAATGTGGTCACTGATCCATTCCCGATCTGAAATTTGGTTGGAAATGCTAATTTGCATGCTTAATTGTTTTTAATGAGCAATATTAAATTTAGCATGTGATTAAGACTGAATAGAATAGCTGATTGTGATACTTGGATTTTTATGCTTAACAATGGCAAGTTATTGATAACTGAATGAAAGCACTGACAGCGTCTATATCATAATATCGACAGCTTAGGTTGTCTAATCCATAAACATCAACATCTAACCATCGATAGCTTAAAATAGTGAATGGCCACATAATCAAATTCTTTCCTCGGGAAAGAATTTGAGTGGCCGTCCAGAAACAAAATAAACAAACACACCCAAACATAATATATCAACTCCAAGATCACTCTACATTGCGGAAAGCACAAATCCCCGATAACGACTATGCAAATTCTTTCCCAAGGAAAGAATTTGATAATATGGCCGTTCGCTACTGTAAGCTTTCGACGCTTAGGTGTCAATGTATAAGCATTCATAGGTTCATACTAGGCTATTCTGCAAGGCATTTTATAAGCCCTAGCCCATAATAGTTATGTGCCTTTCGCCACCCCTTTAAAAAATAAACTATGCCTATTATTTATTTTGTCAAGCAGTGTGACTGAAGTAATGTAATCATCCCTGGTATATATCTCTCCCATCCATTGGTCAAGATTCCTCTTGAGCAAGGCCAGCGAGGTGCTCTGCCTCACATGTAACCTAAGCTGTCAACAATACAATAGGAACCCGCACTGACTGCCTGACATAAGGTTGTTTTATGCATACTGTATAAACTCATACTTCTAAAATGGTTTATCAGTAATCAGTTCCAAAATAACAAGTACACCTCACATGGGGATTACACAGAATGCTACAATGAGAAAAATGTTTAATAAAGTCTAGATATTGTTTAAAAAAGCTGTTGGAGCAAGAAACAGACTTGGAATTGAGCTGTGGTTGTGAAAATAATTTAGAAATGCTCAAGAACTGTGTAATTGATTCTTCAGTTTTACAATACACTAACAGGAAAACAGTAGTTATACTGCAAATAGTTATCAAAATGGTACAGGAACTGTTATCTTACAAGTCAAAAAAGCACATGCCTGTTGGTTAACAGCATTTATGGATGAACAAAACACGTATGCTAAGATAGAAAAGAAATGGTTACCAACAGGGTATGGATGTGAGAAATTACATAAATATATGTACATAAGGAAGCTCAGGGGGAAAGACACCTCTCAACTTTAACTGTTTTTGAGGTGCATACCTGTGTTCATGCTTGATTTACCCCTTTTCATGACTTGCCTACAGTGGATATAAAAAGTGTACATACCTCTGTTAAAATGCCAGTTTTTGTGATATAAAAAATGAGACTACAACAAATCATTTCATAACTTTTCCCAGCTTTAATGTGACCTACAACTTGTACAATTCAAATGAAAAACAAACAAATCTGTTAGGGAAAAAATATAAAAAATAAAAAACGTACAATAAGCTGGTTGCATAAGTGTGCACACCCTTAAACTAAGACTTTGCTGTAATTAAATCAAAAGGTGCTTCAACATTCAGTCTTCTTGGGTACACACCTGCCATCAATTAAAGAGACTCTGATTAACCCCAAATAAAGTTCAACTGTCCTAGTAGGATTTTCCTGACATTTACTCAGTTTCCTGCTACAGCAAATGCCATGGTTTCACAGAAAGCTTACAAAGCATCAAAGGGATCTCATTGTTGAAAGATATCAGTCAGGATAAGGGTACAAAAAAATTTCCATAGCATTGGATATACCATGGAACATAGTGAAGACAGTCATCAAAAAGTGGAGAAAACATGGGACAACAGTGATGTTGCAAAGAACTGGATGTCCCTCCAAAATTGATGAAAAGACAAGATGAAAACTGGTCAGGGAGGCTTCCAAGAGACCTACAGCAGCACTGAAGGAGCTGCAGGAATTTCTGGCAAGTACTGGTTGTGTACTACACATGACAACAATTTCCTGTATTCTCCATATGTCTGGATTATGGGGTAGGATTGCAAGATGGAATCCTTTTCTTACACAGAAAAACATCCAGGCACAGCTAAAATTTATAAAACAATACATCAAGTCTCCCAAAAGCATGTGGGAAAATGTGTTATGATCTGATGAGACCAAGGCTGAACCTTTTGGCCACAATTCCAAAAGGTACGTTTGGTACTAAAACAACACTTCACATTACCAAAAGAACACCATCCCCACGGTGAAGCATGATGATGGCAGTGTCATGTTTTGGGGTTGCCTTTCTTCAGATGGAACTGGGGCTTTAGTCAAGGTGGAGGGAATTATGAACAGTTCCAAATACCAGTCACTTTTGGCCCAAAACCTTCAGGCGTCTGCTAAATGCTGAAGATGATGAGGAATTTCATCTTTCAACATGATAATGACCCCAAGCATACATCCAAATCAACAAAAGAATGGCTTCACCAGAAGAAAATTAAAGTTTTGGAATTGCACAGCCAGAGCCCAGACCTAAATCCAATAGAAAATCTGTGGGGTGACCTGAAGAGGGCTGTTCACAAGAAATGCCCTTGCACTCTGACAGATTTGGAGTGCTTTTGCAAGGAAGAGTAGGCAAATATCACCAAGACAAGGTGTGCCATGCTGACAGATTGCTATCCAAGAAAACTGAATGTTGTAATTAAATCAAAAGGTATGAGTGAATTGTACAGGTTATAGGTCACATTAAAGGTGGGAAAAGTTTTGAAATGATTTATAGTGGTCTCATTTTTTTATATCACAAGAACCTGGTATTTTAACAGGGGTGTGTACACTTTTTATATCCACTGTATTTTTAGAGGTATGCACCTGTTTTCAGGCTTGATTTAACATGATTTTCTGAATCACTCCTCTGTCACATGATTTTGAAGATCTTTTTTATACAGGAAATCAGCCTACATGCCCAACAGAAAGAAACAGAACTCAAATTTTGCATCTTTCTTTGTCAGAAGCAAAAATAAATTGCTTTGTGAAATAGCTTTTTGCAATATCATTCATTAAAGTCTATAGATTTTATACTTTAATAATATGCTTGCATTTTTGCATTGCTTATACCTTTCTCTATTTTTTAATCTTGTGTTTGAGTACTTTCTCACAGTACTCTTAAAAGTAGGAAGTTACATTCTATTTGTTTTTCAAATTGTATGTTAATTTGGTATCTACATTTCTTGCTGGATATACCTACTTTTCAGAAATCTTTGTACATATTTTCAATCTCTGTAGGTTGAGATGTATGGGTAGAAAAAAACACAGAAGCTACAACGCATGTCTAATATTGCAGGGGATATTACTTTGTCTACAGAAGTGGGAAATGAAAATGAAATACAGACTGCCCAAGGACCTACACACAGCATATATACTAAATAAAGTATATTGACATGAAAAGCATGAATGATTGCTAGAATTACATTTTTAACTAAATTTTTGGGATAATACCACAGTTTATTACCAATGACAGAAGAAAAAGTAAAAATTTCAGAGGTGTCCTGACAATGACTTATAACAGCAGTTACTCAAAGGACGTTACTGTGAAAGGATGACTTGAACAGAAATTATAAGGAAAGCATTTCATATGTGTTTTCTTTCAAAGAAGAAATCAGGTGCACAGGGCTTAATGTTTAAAGCTGTTAAAAAATTGCTACTTGTCATCTTAAATATGTGGATGGATATTGCAAGATCCATGGAATAATCAAACAGATGGATACAAGTGCAAGTGTGAATAATGCATTAAAGAATATTGGTCTGAGCTCTGTAGTGAAGAGGGATAAACAAACTATGTTGCAGATGAGCTGTGTTTAATTAGTTGCATGGGACACTAGAACAGCTGGGCAGCAAGGGAGACAGAAAATGGCCCCATTCTTGTCGGCAGAGGGCAGGGAGGCAGTCCAACACTCTGCAGTATTGACCTCTATAGGAATATGGCATGTGTGGTAAGAAGCACTATGACCCACGTGATTTCTCAAGGCCAAGGGACATACATGTGCATGTGTGATGCAGTTAAGCATGCCTATATCACAATAGGAAGCAGCTATTGCAATACTGCAGCAACAAAGGGGAGGGGCTAGTCTGCTAGAGCGTGCTTCACATGGTATTATGGCCTGTGCACAGCTCCTGAATCTTTCCTCCGGGTGGTCCAGTGGGCAGTTGGGGTATCACCCCAATGCCGGAACAAACTGAACAAAGTGTACTTGACTGGGAAAGGAATACGCCAGGCTCTTGCCTATAGGATGAATTAAAATGGCCTATGTGGAGCATGGGGACTTGAAAATAGTAACAGTGTAGGGGCTTAAAAAGTCTGTATTCTTATGACAGTGTATAACCCTGTCATATCCAACAAAGGTCCACAGTACATAAGTGATCAATGCAAAATATTTGTACATGACTGCAAATGCATATACATAGCAACATGATCATGAAATCTATAATCTAACAGGCATGTGAAGAGAACTATTTAAATACGAGAAAGAGTTATAGTAATCTACAATCTAATGGGCAAGTGAAGAGAACTATTTAAATATGAGAGTTATGGTAAAAACTACGAGGTGTGTCATCTTGCAGTTCTGGACTACAGGAAGTATTTTACAGGTACCTATTTTTACCACCTCAAATGATAATAAGAAGATGACAAAAAGAGGGACTTCTAAAATGGCTGCATACTGATCAATAGCTTAATTTCAGTTCTTCAAGTGTGAAAAAAGAAACTGAGAATTAAGAGCCAGTATTACTGTCATGAGTAAAATTCAGTCACTGGCTACTAAGTGCATTGCCTAGATGCCAGCAAAGAAAAAATTTAGAGATCCTGGAAGAAAATCAACCAGAAAAGTTAAAGAAAAAACACTGTCTGGGAAGAAACGCACAGGTGTTCAGCAAAAAGCAGTTCAATCTACAGCTCCGGTAAAAGAGATAGCTTCCAGTACTCTATAGTAAAAAAATATATCAACTGCACTCAGAAGTGATTAAAATAAATGAAACACTGAAGGATTATATCAACTCAAACAACAAAAAGCTGGGAAAAATAGAAGAAGCTTTAAGTAGCCAGTCAGATGACCTAATAAAACTGCAAAAGCCAGAGGTTGAAATGAATAAAAGACTGATTCAATATAAGACTTTTTAACAAGAGCTGTTTCAAAAAATGATAAGTTAGAAGGCAGTGAGCAGAGAAAATGTAAGATTTTCTCCTTAACCAGAGAAACTGGTAGAAACAGAATGTATTAATTTTATGAGAGCACAAATAAGCAACGGGACTGGAATTCCACAGAAGGATTTGTTAATTGAAAGGGCACATTGAATGCATGCTCTAAACCTGGCCATAAGAAAGCAGCCAAGACTTGTATTAGTAAAGCAATAATATGAGCCAAAAGAGTTGATCCTGACAAAACTTTGAAAGGTGGGAAAAGCATTAAAATTGGAGACAGCAGAGTGTTTGTGGAAAATAATTACTCACTGCACACTAGTCAGGAGACAAGTGCATTTATCCCAGGAATCAAGGAATATTGAGAGGCAGGTCTGAGATTCAAACTACTGTATCCAGCTATCTTCACAATATTTTCTCTAGAGGGTCAAAGACTTTTTTTGATGCAGAACATGCTAAGGTGGAAACAAAAGCTTATCCAACAAAAAGTGAGTCAGCAAACAGAAGGGGACTCTGTGCTATATTCTAACAAAAGACAGAAAAGAGCACAGGAGTTGACTACAAGAATGAGGAGTACCTCAAACTTGAATCAGAGTCTGGTATTGGGAGATGGAGATGAGCAAGAAGACGACAAGCAACACTGACATTAGTGAATAACTGCGAGACTATAAGGCATCAATTACATTTCTGAAATATGGCTTTGCAAGAAAAAGTGGTTGAGAAAAAATGGATTTTTGTTGACTTTGTTAAATTCATGGATGGACTGTAAACATATATCCTACTTTATGGCATTAATGTTTAGAAAGACATGAAAAATGAAATAAAACAAGTAACTGTAAATAAAACAATTTTTGTTTGTATTAGAATTTATATAAAACATTTCATGATATAAACTTCATATTATACATTGTAAAGCAGTTTTGCATAGTGTATATCATAAGCATTTTAAATGTAGGGGGGAGTCTCTCCAGCACCTGTTGTATGTGTTAAAGATATTAAAGTACACAAGTACTTTTTTGGTTATAAGAAGTATATGCTTTACCATATAACAAGAGAAGAAAGGGTGGATAAAAGCAAGTTTAATGTTAATATGTTGTGATCTTGGGCTGCTGGGCTGGGGCAGTGTGCAAAAGTGTACTGATTATATTATGTGCAGAGACCGGAAATATTTTCTTGTTTTTGCAGCGCTGGATGTCTGCATTGGTTCCCTTGCCTTGGACCATGTTTTTTATGAACATATCGGCTTGAAAAAGTGGGATAGGGTGATGAAGGCCATGAATCATCCAAGCTTCTTAAATCTGCAAAGATATTAGCTTGTTTTCAGTGGGAGTCAAGAAGTCTGAGCCTAAGGCAGCTGTACATTCTTTTTTAAATGAAATTAACAAAGATTCATTGATGACTACTTTTACATGCAGACGAGCTGCCTAGAGGTGTGAGCAATTAATCTTGAGAATACTGAGCATTCTTTGCTAGGAAAAATGCAAAATTTAAAGGTACAATGGCAGTTCAGTAAAAATAAGGTTTGAAATTATAACAAGTGAATAAGAGATAGCAGCTTGTTTAACTACCTTAATACTTTAATGCATCGAATTGAACAGTGTCAGATTTAGTTTTATTTAAATATAGCCAGTGCACTTTTTGTTAGGGTTAAAAATTAATGTTTTGTAAAAGAATACAAGCTGTTTTATTTCACATCTGGGAGTGCAACAGAAATAAAAAAGGACAGACCACCTCAATCAGTCTAAGTGGGAACACATTCTGTAGAACACACCTTAGGATGGGTAACATTAATTTTAGGTTAAATAATGCCTGTAGGTGCAGCTATCTATATCAGTGAATTGTTCTTATTTGGAAGGCTAAACCTCATTTTTTGATGATGCACATAGTTTTGTATGTTAGTTCTAAGTTAACAGAATTTTTTCAAATGCATTTAGTTTTTTATTTGAGGGTTTCATTAAAACAAAAAGTTTTGAAAAAATGTGATACAGGTTCAAATGGAGATAAGAAGAAACAACTGTATAAAAGATCTGTCTGCCAAACATTAGTGTGTGAATGTAAAATTAAAGTTGGAAATACACATTCAAAAAACATGTATAATAAGTGTGAACATCTTTTTACCATAAGGCTACACTATCCAAATTATCTTGGAATGTAACTGGCCTTACATTTACAGACAAAAAGGAAAGGCTACTGAATTATAGTAATAAATAAATAGTGCAAAAAAAA
>NC_056738.1:470528740-470538740 GCF_019279795.1 Protopterus annectens | reverse complement strand
AGTGATTTTAACTACCCCTCCATTAACTGGGAGGCATACATGACCACTAACATGCAGGCACAAAGATTTCTTGATTTTGTGACTTCAAATACCCTAGAGCAGGTAGTCTGCACACCTGCTAGGGGAACAAATATCCTAGGATCTGGTACTCATAAATATGGGAGAGTGCACCTCCCATGTGATATCTTTACTGATAAGATCAGATCTCAAGATGGTCTCCCTTGAAATAAAGATAAAACTAGTCCTCCACCTAACTGCAAAAACTTTAAGATGTTCTCTAAGGTAAATTTCCCCCTATTAAGGGATGGCATAGCTAGTTTCTAAGCTCCCACAAATCCAAAAAACAGAAAAACCTATGCAGAGGCATACACAAAAGCCCTGTATGGCCATATAAACAACTGCATAAAAATGTCAGTACAAGGCTGAAATAAACCCAGGTCAAACCGCAAAAACAAGCCACCCTGGTAGGCCACTGGTATTAATAGGTTGTACAATAACAGAAAGAAAATTATGTCGAACAATAAGTGGGAATACGCACAACAAAGCAAAAAGTCCCACATTAGTCTAAACAAGTGAATCAGTGAATTAGACAAGTCTCTACAAGCAGCCTTTAAGGTAAAATAGTCTTCAAAGCTAAGGATAACCATGCGGCATTTTTCAGTTAAGTCTGCAGTCTTAAGGGCAGCACTCAACAATGTGCCAAATTAGTTGTAGATGGCATCCCCTATACTCAGCCACAAGATATAACAAACATGCTGGCTAACAAACTCAGCTCAAATGTCACCTCCCTATCACCCCTAGTTCTCCCCAAGTAACACCCACCACTCCATTGCCAATTATCACCAAAAACAGGTTGCCACTACACTCTCTAAAGCTAAAAACATGGCATTAGTGGGACCTGATGATATACCAGGTTGCCTCTTACAGCTTAAATCAAAACTAATCAGCTCCATTGGGTTCTTTGTTTAACCTCAGTATCCAGACTGGCTTTGTCCCGATAAAGTGGAGGACAGCAACAGCCATCCCTCTTCATAAAGGGGGACCATCCACTGACCCGGGAAATTACAGACCCATAAGTTTGATTAGTCTTACATGTAAGGCCATGGAAAGAATAATCATGGACCTGGTAAATAATGACATAGGAAACCTCGAACACCGGATCTGACCCAATCTGGATTTGTCAAAGGCAGATCATGTCTACTGAATCTGGTGGATTTCTATGAGAAAGTCACTAAGGCCATGGATGAGGGTAAAACAGTTCACACCACCTACCTTGACCTGGCCAAGGTATTTGACACAACTCCTCACTCAGGTATCATAAATAAACTTACAAAACTGAACATACATCCCTACATCACCAGATGGATAGCCAGTTGGTTTATGGACAGAACATATGTGGTTAACGTGGGTGAATCCAGATCCAGCAACAGGCCATTTACTAGTGGTGTCCCACAGGGCTCAGTGCTGGGATCACTCCTGTTTGGAATATACTTCTCTGAAGTCAAGGCCAATGTGGAAGGCCTCTTGATGACAGTTTGTCGATAATTGCAAGCTGGGGGAAATCACTGAATCTCCAACAGTGTAGATATCCTTCAAGAGGCTCTAGATCAGAAAAATGGTTGGTGCCAGAACCATGGCCTAAACTGTGAAAAAATGCATTATCATGCCCTTTGGGAAGTCAAGTACCCCTGCATATTACATCAGCAATAGCATAACCCCTAAGAGTAGACTGAGAGGTTAGAGATCTAGACAGACAGCTAGATAGTAGCCTGAACTTTGACAACCATGTGTCCACAGTGGTGAGGAAATCCTTCTATGTGGCACATCCTATAAGTAAATGTACAGCATCCAGATCCAAGAAAATAAAGTATCACTGTACTCAGTCCTCATTAGAGCAATAATTGAGTACAATATGCCATTTGACATGTACTTGTACCTGCCTAAGCACTTACAGTAGTTGCAGTGACCACAGCTGTTCCTCACAAAGAAAATACAGGGTGTAAACAATATGTCCTATGCGAAGAGATTAAAAGCCCTCTCCCTTTACTCTCTCTCCTACTGACTATGAAGGGTGACCTATGCCTGACCTACAAGGCACTCACAAATCCAACCTGATGGAGCTGTTACACCTCCGTGAGTCAAAGAGCATGAGGGTTATCTGATCTAAGGATCTAAATTTAGTCAGTGACTCAAGCAAAATATGCTAGACAGACAGACATGTGTCTCAGAGATTGCCCCCCCCCCCCTTTGGAAAAGGCTTCCTATTCACATTAAGCAGATTCCTTCCCTGACCCTCTTCAAACACAAAATGTATCAATGGATAGGGAATCGCAAATTCACACCTGGGGTACTGTCTATGTCCCTTTTGGGCAGGGGCGATCTGTAAGATTCTCAAGGCACAGGCACAAATAAATGTCATCTTCTTGCCCCTAGGGACCATATATTGGGAAAAATTGGGTTACATTGGCTAGGCTTGTAAGGGCCCTTAAGCCATTAGTGTAGCAATCTTCTACAATCCCATTGGGTGAGCAAATGGCTGTAATTAAGGTAATGATTACTTTGAAATGGGACACAGGTTCTGAATTGCTTAGACATACTAAGGCCTTTTTAAGTTTAATTCTACTTGCTTCATGGTGATGAGGTTGATATAATGATTAAGACATTTACCTCACAGTCACAGAGTACAGGCTATGATTCTCACCTTTGAAAGGGAAATTAGCTGGGTTTAAAATAACCCAAAAGGGAAGTCTCTACGAACGTATGAACCTAAGCCAAAAAAGCAATTGCTAGAAAATTGAAATTAAAGTCTAAACCAACTGTGTCTGAGTATTGTAGAATATTATAAAAGAGATAAAAGAACTGGAAGAGGGATTTTTAGAAAACTGAAGGAGCAAATTGCAAAGAAATAAATAGAAACTGTGGAAACAATACATTCAGAATAACATTCAGGAGGAAGATCAAGGTTTAAGGGGAAGGCAGGAATTCAGCAATTTATGTAATATTGACCTAATGATGGTTACAAGGAAAGAAAATATATATGAGATATAATGTATGTAAGTAAAAAAAAAAAGTTAATACGCTTTGTTTTCTTTTCCGTTGATGTATTTGTCTATGTCTTAAGTCATAATTTAATAAAGATGTTAAAAAAACACTGAAAAGTAAATTACTTGCTTTTGCTACATTGCTGTTGCCTACAGTTCAACACACAGAGAAAAAGAAAGGCTGGCGAGAAATCAGCAGAGGCAGAAGTGACATTATGGTTGAAAATACAGAAGGTTATCAAATTTTCAATTTGGATAGAAAGAGAGAGATAGAGAAAGTACACAAAAGTCATGAGAATGCATACTTTTCAAGTATACCTCATTATGAGGAACGTACCTCATTTGGGGTCTTAAAAAGTTCATGTCCCTCAAAGTTCCACATTGAAAGGGTCTGTCACATATTCACAGTAGTAGGAAATTTTTAACTGATATTCATAGTAAATAGAATATCACCTGTATCACTTGAAACTTAAATGTGTGTTGTTTAGAGGTATTAATCACATGTTTCGACAATACACATTTAAGTTTCAAGTGATACAGGTGAATGAACCCACATTGAGGAGAGGTGACATCCAGAATTTAACTGAAGCAAAGGAGACCAAATGGATTATCAGACTTAGAGCTGATTGTCACCCTGGCCTCAATGACAGGGTATCCATCAAACCCATGCTGAAATCTAGGTCACTACGCCATTGAGCACCATATATCTCATACTTATCTACTTACACCTTGACATTTCTATTTGTTTCATTCACTTTTTGTCTTAACTTCTTCCCCCCCATCCCTCACATTCATTCCCCTTCCACACTTCCTTTAATCTTGTCACTTCTCCCCCCCCACACACACACACACACACATACACACCCTTTCCCCTTTTGCATAGTATTCATTTAGGGCATTGATATAACATCACATAGTCTTATTGTCAACTGTCTTTATATATGTGTACTATTTACACATATAGACATACACATATATACTTTATGATTTATCCGCTTATACATATTTTTTTACAAATGCACACATGCAACATCCCAGTTCCATCTCTCTGTTCCACTTCTATTAGTACATGACATGGATATTTGGATGCATGCATTCCACACATGACATGTGTGGATGCACATTTTTTTAGCTCTGTTAAAAGAATAGAAATATCATTTTTTTATGTATAAAGCATGTTTATAAGATTGATTGTTTAGCAATACAGTATGGCTGACATATATATATATATATATATATATATATATATATATATATATATATATACATGCCATATATTTTTATGCTCTATATATATTTTTATGTTTTATTCATGATTTTAGAAGTTGCTTGCAACAAGCTATGCTTGAAATTAGGGCAGCACTTCCTGTCCCTTTAATTTTTAAATAATGCATGCACTTCAACTAATTGAGAATGTGACATCATTGCATTTTTTAATGTTTGTATATTTAAATGTTTGCATCAAGCACTTTAGTTGTTATTGGCCTGAAGAAGACCACAAGTTGAAAGCGCTTGCCGTTTTTTATTTAATAAATATTTATAACCTCCGCTTAACGCTTGTATTTACTTGATTGTGCATGACAAGCTATAGTTTTGTGGAGTTGCACTAACAAGAGTTTGTGGCTGAACTACTAGGAAGAGGAACACACCCGCTGGTTTTGGGTGTCAGCAATTGCCTGCATAGGCAGTTTACATTGAGGAGACATCTGAACCTGATTCATATTGCATTTGGAACTTTATAGTGAACTTCTTGGGATTTTAAACCTACTCTGCACATTGCTTCCCACACATTTTCTTTTTTCTTCTTAGCAACAGTACGTTTTGTGGGAAGTGGAATAACACGTGAGCATTTTTTTTGGATTTTATTTATAAAATAACCTTCATTTATATTCAATAATATTAAAGCGTTGGTCATCATAACAAATGTGCCTGTATAAATTGCTTGTAAGAAATTATTAATTTAATTCCAAAAAAACTTTAATTTTCATACAGTCATAGAAAATGTGAGACCAATCGGTGTTGTTGGTCTGTTGACATCTCCAACATAACGTCTTACTAGAAGAATTGATTTCTGAAATTTTATCTGGAGTTAAGAAGGCTCTATGTAGGTATTTCCAGTTACATATTCTCCAGTATTGAGAATAAGAAGTTAATTTAATTGAAAGTAGTATGTTTGATTTATTTTCTGAGGTTAAAGGTATCAAATATCCTTTAGTAATATACTGCCAATATGCTGATTTAGGTGTTGTTTTATAATTTTTTTTATTAAATTATATAAATATGTTTCATTTTCCATATTTTCATTATTACATATAATTCCAAACAATCTAGTTATAAATTAGGGTGGATCTGGGAAATAAGAGTTACTTATTATCCTACATATATCATTGGAGTATGTCAAGACATTCTGAAGTATTAACCATTCATGAGAATTTACATATAAGTTGACAACATATATTGCATATCTAAGATTTGTTGTTTTTTTATGAAATGTTGCCAGCATATTAAATTTTTTTCCCAAGAGGTAAATATATTTCTATGAATCCTATCTGGAAAGTTCTTAGTAATACTGAAAGGGGGTTAATATTGTAAACCAAAGCTTTAAATCCATATTCATATTAATAAATTTCCTAAAAGTTTCAAAAAGATGGTTGATTAAATTTAACTTAGTGGGTTTAGTTATATTATATTGTAAATTTACACTCAATGAATACCATACTATATAATCCTTATCTATAGTTAAAGTATTTTTTAATAATTTGTTTTCATTTATTATTATAATTGAGTGTAACAACTTCCAGTTAGATGTATAATTAGGGTTTATCCAATCTATCACAGTTTTAAGTAAAGTAGCCCTTATGTAGGATTCAGTATCTGGGAAATTTATTCCTCCCTGATCCCATTGTCTGATATGGTAAGTATGTGCAATTTTGTTTATTTTATGATACTACAAGAATCTTAACAATATTGATGGTATTTCCTTAAGATACCTTTTCTCAGGTATTAACAAAGTAGCTTGTACTACATACAAAATTTTAGGAAGGAGTACCATTTTTATCAATTTTAATCGATCTTCAGAATTTATAAATAAGTTATTCCACTTGTTCACCAGAGTATTTATTGCATCAATAACCCTTCTATAATTACTATTCAGTATCTTCTGTACATTTCCACTCAGCTCTTTCCTCAGGTATTTTAAAGTTGTGACTTGCTCCCTATGATGTGATTCTTATCAATTTGTATTTCTTTTTTTTTTTTTATTCAGTAACATACATTTTGATTTCTGGTTATTAAAATAAAGTCCTGCGATCTTGTGAAAGTTCTCTATCAATAAATCTAGCTCATCTAACACTTTTTTTGAGTTTGATAATGTAAGAAGCACATCGTCCCCTCCTCTAGTATTGATTTATTATTAATTTGTAGACAATCATCTATCTCAGTCAACAATGTTTCCTCTAAAGTAAACAACAAGAATAGGCTTTTAAGTCAGGCTTACTAAAACCAACTAAAGTCTTAAAATCTAAAATGCATACTGAAGTTAGACTAGTGTGGCTTTTAAACCCTACCCAACATGGAATGAAATACATTCCTAGTCCAACAGATAGATAAGTCTGGTGGATTGTCACTCTTTCTTTCCCATTTCATCTGAGCTCCATATGTAGTTTTGTAAGTGTTAAAGGAGACTATTTTAAAATACAATGATTATGATGTTATAACATTCAGCTATTGGGGCTTAATATTTCTTCATAACTTAATGTATGTATCTTTTTCATCTATACATACATAACATATGTATCTGAGCTATGTCAACTATTAAACTCTTTCAGCTTCTGAGTATCCCCATTTATTTTCATATTAAGTATAAACAGTAACTAATTAACAATAGCAAGATGTGAATCTATACTCATATTTACATAACATTTGGTTTAATTTCTCACACCAATCTTTCACCACATCCTTTTATAACACAAAAAATTATCTAAACCTGTATTTGCAAAGGCTTGCAACAAGTGACATATATTGTTAATGTTATTCACATCATATAACAGACACTCATAAAATTTCAATAATTTTGCTCAGTAAAGCTAGAAGATGTTTAAATCATCTTAAAACATGTCTATAAGGCTTTAACCTTAATATACTTAAATTAGTCAATTATAGCTAGATTACAGAAGAAACTTTCAAATCAGATATTTATGCAGATATGAGCAAAGTAGTGTGAAGCACAACAGTTCAATATTATAGATCTATACTGAATATGATTCGCAGTGAGCTTCTTGTTTAATTAATTATCCTGTTGTGCTGAAATAAATTATAATTCAAATTTCTAACTGTTTTAGCATTTGTCCTCTTAATTGTGGAACATAAATTATTCAAAAGGATATCTAAATGTATTTGCCAAACACATATAATGGTCGTACTTCCTTAATTCCATGAGTAAGTTGACAACCAATCACAGCTTACTCTACTTATTGCTAAAGCAACACTAAACAGAAACAGCAGTTATGGATAGAGAGCTGTTAACTGGCTATCCAGCTGTCTAACAAACTGTGAAAATCTTCACTTTTAAGCACTCATGAGCTACAATTTCCCTGCTCAACTGCTTTCCAGCTTAAAAGCACTCTATTAAACTTCACCCCCCCTCTTCAGTGTTCTTAATGCAAATATCACCTAAGAATCATTGCACCAAGTTCCGTGTATACCGAACAAGCAAGCATTCCTTCATTCAGTTCAAGTCCCAGACTGTCTGACAAATCAAAACAGACAAGCAAACACCACATTATAAGTCAAAGCCATCCAAAAGTCATCATTCACTATCACTATGCAACCACATCCCATGCTGTTACTCTAACCCCACTACAAATCTATTATTCAGTTACAATGTGGTCACCCATTACTGTCAGCGCTACTTGCACTGCACAAAGTTTGCTCCTGCAATTTCTCATTCACCTTAAACCAGTCTTACCTGTTTGTCACTCTTTTTAGTCATTAATCAGTTCCAGGTCCCAGTTTCCTCTAGTAATGTCAGTTTTCAAAACAGAGAGACAAGCTTCTCACATGAGGTTAATCAGCCCTTAATGGCAACCGGAACAAATGGAAAAGATTATGTCCCTAAACAAGGCATTATTGTGTGGTGACAATTTCTCTGTACAGAAGCTCAGTCTTGCGTTAATCCAAACAAAATTATGTTTACGAATTGCATTCAAACCTATCAAACACACTTTCCCAGGGATATATGTGCCATGCTTGCATTATATGCTTGATACTAAGTGCACAACTCACAGTGTTTAGAAGAATTACAATAATACAAAGCTAAGTATTTATCAGCATAGCACATCATGGTTGTATAACATTTAAAGGAATATTTCCTTTAACATTGTTTGTTCACTTTTTTAAAAAAAACAAACAATCTAAACAGTAAATTACTAGCATATAAAACCAACATTGCTAATCTTTGGTATTGCTGTATTAGTTTACAAAATGTGTCATTTACTTAATGCTTGATCAGAAACATGAGAGAAATATGGTGAAACTTGACTATTAGGAGTTTAACTCATTTTAGTCTATTAGGAATAAGGAATTAACTAGGGCGGCCACGGTGGTGCAGCGGTTAGCATTGTCACCTCACAGCAAAAGGTTCTCTGGTTCAATTCTCGGCTGGGGTGCCTTCTGTACAGAGTCTGCACGTCCTCCCTCTGGTCGTGTGTGTTTTCTCAGTGTGCTCTGGTTTCCTCCCACATCCCAAAGACATGCTGTAGGTGGATTGGACACTCTAAATTGGTCCTAGGCGTGAGTGCGTGTGTGCCTTCGATGGAAGGTTGGGCGCCAGGCTGGCAACTCGACACCGTAAAAACTCCACTACCAATCATGAGTGGACTGGTGATCTGCTGTGGCAACCCCTGACCGGGAAAAAGCTGAAAGAAGAAGAAGGAATAAGGAATTAACTAGTCAAGTTACTATACATACAAAAGGGAAGAAAGATAGGACAGTAAAGACTTTTTATAATTATTTCTATAATATAAATCAAATATAGCAAATAATGCACAAGGGACTACAGAGATCTCCAGTATCAAAGCAGGTGGCATACTGGGTGACAGAGAAACCTTGACACAGTACATTTTCTGTGTATTTACTGGAATTTCTTGCTGTAATGTCTTCTAATAAAATTATTTGCTATTCATGCTATGATCTGCCATGTTTTGTTCTAGTATGTACTATTGAAATTTCATGTTGTATATTTCAATGTACTTGATCTTCTTTTCATGTGTTAATCACTTGTACTCCAATAAGACCTTCCCTGGGTCAAGACAGAAATTGGTCATATGTCATCAGTGTTGTGCCTTGGTTAACAAATGTAAAATAAAGTAAATAAAATAAAGCAAAATAAAATAAAATAACATATAAAATTGAATTTTAATGCATTTATACTCTGATGTACTATCAATTTACAACTTAGGACGTTTATTCTGAAAGGAAAATGTATGTGAAGACATTTAAACAGAGAGGAATGACCTTTCACTTGCTCCTGTGGGACTACTGGCATTCTCCACTAGAGGGGAGTTTGTCAGTGTTGCACATACTGGGAAATCTGCACTCTTGATAATTACAGAGATATATCAAAAATGTCAATAAACTCTGGCCATAATTCAGTGTAAAAATCAGTAAGGCATCTCCAAGGTAACTCAAAGGGAGACAGACTGCACTTGAAATAACTTGGTGTGTTACCTGGAATGGGATGTGTGGACTGAAATAATTAGTAATTCTACAGAAATTCCATAATGTCTGCTTACCCTAATGGCTGAAGAAAATCCAGCTGGTTCACCTTTCTCTCCTTTCTGTCCATTTATACCAGGTCGACCCTGAAACACAAGGCAAAACCGATTAGATGTGAAATAAATGACACTGTAACATTGAAACACCATGTTATATTTAGCTGAGAACTAGAAGTGATCACTTCC